>NW_007578314.1:348299-350682 GCF_000690725.1 Stegastes partitus
GTCTTATTATCATGAATGAATGCTCCCAAAATCAAACTCAGCTATGTATTTTGCTTTATGGGTTTTGTATTATGTAGTGTGTAACAGTGGAGCATAACTTCTATCGTTAATATTTAACCCTCTGAACCTCAGAGGGTTAAAAATATCATTTAAAAAAATAAAAAATAAAAAAAAAATTGCGCTCTTGATTACAACAGTCACCGGACAGTTCAGTTCAGACTTTTCAGGTAAGCTGCAGAACAAGAGCAGAGACGAGATGAAAAGACAGACTGAGACGTATTAGATCAATAGAACAAATGCAATATGGCTCAAACACTGCATACAGAGGAGCAAGTGGTCAGAAGGTTTCTGGTAGATGCATTCAGCCTTGGAGGAACTGCTTGGGTTTGAGAGGGTTCACGTTTTACCATCATTTTATGTCATGCTGCATCCATCGTTTGTAAACTATCCATATGCACATTCTGTCTGCTTTATAACAAATCCTCCAGCCCTAATGATCCTTTGCTCACTCTGGAAAGGGTGTCATCATGCCTCAAAGATCATTCAACCTGATTTCAGGAAGTGTGGAGGTAAGTGTTAATGCCAGACTTCCTGAGTGGAAGCTAACCAGCTGGTGGATCCCACAGTGGTTTCACACCAGATGAGATGTGTAACTCCTCCAGACAGTTCAGTGTCAACCCCAAGGTCTCCTCAAAAAAATCCTCAAAGAAGGAGGTGTCCTGGAGGTATCCTAGCCAGATGCCATTTCAGTTTTACAAGCATAATGGGTCCTCCTTAATGTTGAATGGAACAGAGGGACAGACTGCTGAACCTGCCGTCTCGATAACAAATGCTGTGTTGAAAAAGGAAACAAACAGATGCAATTCTATATTTAACCGCTGTTTTTTTCTTAATAATCACACCACACAAGGTTTCGCAGCTGCTAAAGGGATTCCAACAGTCTTCTGACAAAAATGTGTGTCATTGAGAAATTCAAACATCCAGCCCAATCAGTGAGGTCACAGCAGAAACCTGATTACTGATGGAGACCACCTGCTGTGTTCACTGCTGAGGCGCTTGAATAAGAAGGAGTTTCGTGAAGAACGAGGATTGTCTTTACAGATGTGATGTACCAGAACATCCCCCAGCCTCCTGACTGCACATTCAGTGACTGCATGATTCTTCCACCTGCACAGCTGATAGTGACCCTGCATTGTTTTTTAAAGACGTTATCGTAACAGATATTTTAGTCACCAGTGTATTTTCCCTATTACTCTGAACATGCTACTGTCCATCCCCCCTTCTTCAGAACCCTTCCCTTAAGCTCTAAACTGGCAACACAAGTGACTGCTTTTATAAATGAAAATCAGATTTTCGACCAAATCCAATCACACATACACTCTCTTCACAGCACAGAGACTGACACTCTCATAAAGGTGCATTAACTATGTCACTGGGGCAGCGCTCAGTGTGCCTGTGTGGGTTTTCTTCCAGTGCCCAAGCTTCCTCTAACAGTCCAGAGACATGCATTGCAGGTTAACTGGTGATTTGACTCTATTGTCTGTGTTAGCCCTGCAGTGGCTCACCCCAAGTCAGCTTGAACAGGCTCTAGCTCCCCCACGACGCTCCGAATAAAGCAGGTCTAGATGGATGGATGTCATTAGATTTGCACAAATCCTTCAAGCAGCAGGGACACTAGCCTGTCTCTGTGCAATAATACACCTTCCATCACCTCCATGGTTCATAAATTAACATAAGTAATTGACGTCTATTTTTGTTAACAGTGGCAGGGAAGAGAAACTCTGCTGGTTGCCTGGTAACCTCATTCTGACAACAAGACTCCAGGAAGTCAGCGGCTCTGTGAGTTTTCACACACTCAGGCTCAGCATGTGGTGTTAATACAGTGCTCCGCTACAGCTGCTCTGCTTCCGACATGTATAATATTAGCACACAACAAAACTGTGAAAACAACACCTGAGTTCAAATAAATCAGAATTCTTCTTGAAACCTCATAGTAGTTGGAGGAAATACACACACACACACACACACACATATATATATATACATACACCTGCATCATGCCCCATCACCAACACCATCCATGGAAAGAGAAAAGAAACCAAAGAGAACCACAAAAACAGGTTGGATGGTTCCTTTAAAGGTATGATCAAAGCCAGACTAGCCTCAGTGTTTACAGAGGAAGGGTGTGTCCTGCTCAAACTTCTGTTGGAAGCAGATGGAGCCTTCTGGAAAGCTGGAGATATGGGTTTCACACACACACACACACACACACACACACACACACACACACGTACAGCTCCAACTAAACAACCAACACACTGTCCACTTCAGGATGCAAAGAATCTCCTTTCATGTAACTGATTGCAAGAGGTTTAAGCCAATG
>NW_007578314.1:350751-352021 GCF_000690725.1 Stegastes partitus
GTGTCTACTAACAAGACATTGCTTAGTCACCCACAAACACTTGGAGGGGGCCAGGATGGATGGAGATGAAAGAGAGGAGAACAGAGGATGAAGTGAGGGATGAGGAGTGATCGACAGAGAGGTAGAGAAGTGCAAGATGAAAGGATGAGTGGGGGGTAGGGGTGTTGAGAGAGGACAGGGTAGACTTGTCTCTCCCTGCATGAATAAAATATCAGTGTGCGTAGCCTCTCTCTCCCTCAGCACACACACACACAGCAAAATACTTGCACACATAATGAATAATAATACTATGTTTGGAATGTACGCAGCAGTAAACACATCATTCCCCTGAAGCTGAGAAAGACACACACACACACACACACACACAATATTTCTGATGTAAGATCTGATGCTATGGCTGTATTGACAGGCAGTCGGGGGCAATCGAAGTCAATCAAACTGCCAATTCTGCCTCTTTCCTCATCCTTTACTCCGGCCCCCACCTCTCTTCCTCCACTATCAACTCTCTGAACGCCTCCTCCTGCTACTTCATCATCTTTACTGTCCTTCAAATCTTTCCAATACACTCAAAGTAGAATAACAGGCTTGCAGCCACGTTCATAAATTCCCAGGATATTATCAGCACAGCAACCCGTTTCGGTCATCCGTGAACTACATCTATCTCCTGCACAAAGCTGTTCGGTCCTTGACTGCATAAATTAGGGATAATCTACTCTGAATAAAAAATTAAATAAATTATCATTTATAAAACCGTGGTCGACCATGGCCATTACTTAATCAAAACAGTTCAGGGTGCACAGAAGGCTGGAGGCTCTAAAAGCCTTCAGTTTGTCAGTTTGCTTTGTGCAAGCACATCTGTGAGTCAAAGAGTTTAAACACATTTTTCACAAAAGGAATCAATGGAGTCCAATAGGAAAATAACTCAATACATTATCACATTAATCTTGCAGGTGAAAAAACACAAAGTGAGCGGTAAATTGTAAACCACAAAATGCCTGGAAGGTGCTGAGCAGAGTATGAATACAGCAGTCTGGGTACATTGTTTGGGTAAGGCTGTGTGATCACAGGCCTTTGCATATACACTGAGTAAGCCTGCACTGTGACCTCAATATGCAAATTAGACCGGCAGAGCTGTCAACAAACACAGGGCATCTCAGGTCAAGTAAGCCTCTGTGGGTTAGCACTCTGAATGATGGGATAAGATGTTCTGTTTGCTGCAATACAGTGACCAGTAAGAATGATTCCCTGGCACGGACACTGCATCCAACAC
>NW_007578314.1:353797-354964 GCF_000690725.1 Stegastes partitus
ACACAGCAGCATCTCTTCTGTTGGCCTGTTTAAAGGGTTGGCTTACCTAAACAACCCCCCTTCAAAGAATCCCACCCAATATGCTCGTTGATGCACATGTACTAGACGTCATCTTATTGCTAATTCTCTTCTCTTGTCTTTGTCTGAATACTTAGCATTCAAGTCACATTACTTTACATATGCTACAATATACAGCAGTAATGCAATGTCATTAATCATATCATAATAAAATAACAGAAATGGAAGAGAATACTTTAACACAGTATATCTATAATATCAGAATATGAACTGCAATTATAACAAAATAGCAGAAATATAATACTAATACAGAGTGATATTTTTTTTTTTAAAAACAATGAAGTAGCTGTAATTATACAGCAAGTTGTCACCTGGTTAATATCTGCTGAGGGCCAGTTAAAGGATTTTAACACATGACAATAATTTCAGCGTGACATCATGCGTGGAGCTTTGCCAGGATTGACTGCAGAAGCCTAATGTGTGAGAAGCTGGGAGCTCTGAGTCCAACACCAGAGTGTTTTCCAGGCAGTGAGGGAGTCTAAGGAAAAGGGCTGGGAGGTAAAGGATCCTGTGGTTTTTAGTAAAAGACTGCCTATGCTCTTTTTATCTGTCTCCTGTCAACTTTATGGCAGCGCAATAAAGAGTTTGCTGAAGTTTCCCTTTAATGTAATCAAGGTGTTTACGAGTTTACTGTGATGAAGCTGTAACTGAGTGTGATTATTAGCGGAATAAAAGGCTCCATATGGACGTGACAAAGAGGAGGAGGACAGAAACATACCTATTTGTCTGGCTCTCTCATTTCCCTCCTCCTCGCTCGCTCTCTCTCTAATTCGGGCCAATTACATAATTCAGCAGGAATCTGAGCTGGGCTGCAGCTGCCTTTCTGCATCCAAACCCCAGCACAGGGGGAGAGGAAGTGTACAAGTACAGCTCGGCTAAACACACCCAAACACACACACAGACACACTCACACACTGAGCGTTTTGCAGGCAGTCTGTCACCCCAGGCACATTGGGGAAAGAGTTGTGTATCTCCAGTTGCCTGTCCCTCGGCTCTGTCTGTCCTGGCCTTCACCAACAGCCCAGAGACAGCTTTATAGCGTGTGTGTGTGTGTGTGTGTGTGTGTGTGTGTGTGTGTGTGTGTGTGTG
>NW_007578314.1:354984-363801 GCF_000690725.1 Stegastes partitus
GTGTGTGTGTGTGTGTGTGTGTGTGTGTGTGAGTGTGAGAAGGCCCGCAGCAACACGGCGCACATATGGTTGACGGGATCCACACATGGCCAGCGCTCTATCTAGCAGAAAGAGGAGAGGAGGTATGGATGAATGGAGGCTTTTCAACTCTGAAACAGGAGCCCCATTTACAGAGAACGGACCGACTGACTGACTGCCAGATCGGCCATACTGGACACAGAAAACAGGCCAGACTGTCTCAGTGATATCCGTTCTGTTGAGGTTGAGTTTACTCACAACATAATGATGAAACACTGGAGGAAAAAGAGACATCTAAATTGCGAAATAAAGAGCCCTGAGGGTTTCATTAGAAATACAGTTTCTTTCTTCCAAAGGACTAGAAAGAGGGAAACAACATCAAGACTGTAATCAAAGATAGCGATGTCTAATTACAGACTGGGATATTGCATAACATCAGGACACAACAACATTAACTTTAGTGTAAATGCAGAAATATCCATGAATAACTAGTAAAAAAAAAAAAGAGGAAAGTACTTCAGTCACTAAACTGCAGGTTAACTGCTGCCACCACAATCCTCTTCATGCACCACCTGGAATTATTAGCTTTGTATTTGGCACTTATCCGCCTAAACTTTCTAAAATACTTGCCGGCTCAAAATAGCCAGAGTGACACATGGGATTCCAGGAGGAAATTGCAGGTAGTGGGAGCAGCAACTCTGACTTCAGCTGAAGTGACACTTGCAGTTAATGAGAAATGAGCTGTGTCATAGAGGATCAGCTCAGGTCAACCCTCTGAATCCCAAGTAGTTTCTGGGCATTTCTTTGCTCCTGCCACATTTTTACTCACTTCACAAAGTCCTGAACGTTTAAGGAAATGGCTCAATAACGGCTAAAAGGAGAGAGAATTTTTAAAAATTCCTCTGTAGAGTGCAACACAGCTTAATGCGAAAAATATTTTTTAAAAAGTTGAATTTCTTTATGTTACAAATCTTTGGAAAACCTGGAATCAAAATGGACAACATTTATAGAGGTGTTACCAATACTGAGAAAAAAAATGTAGATGATTATCATATCTGTTTGTATTTGTTTCCAGACTTTTCTTCTATCTGCTCTGTGAATGCACAGCCTGCAGTTCAGCAGAAAAGTCCTTGAGTCTTTGTTGCATGACTATTGGTGACTGCTGATTCACTAACGGCGTCATGATGGCACCACACAATGCAAATTTTTAGGTTTTACAGAATGTGGTTACTGCAAATGGATTACTTTGGTCGAACGTTTAAATGTGAAAGGTAGATTTTAAAGTTGGATTTGGTGAAATTGTCTGACGGAACGACACGTTACAAATGAGCAGTTCTGTTTTTATGGTTTCTGGCCATGATAATCTTAATTCTGCTGATTTAAAAAAAAAAATACTGCATGTCTCTAAACCCAATGGTTTGTTTTTGGTTTCACAGGGTGAAGATTACAGCAGCTCTCTCATACTGCATGTTAGTGTTGTCACCCAGTACAAAATCCCTGTTGTTTGGCATCAAAATTCACAAAGACAAGTCAAAACAGATGAAGGAAATAATGTTTGTTGTGTGATTAAAATGCCACATGTTTAAGATCTGGGACGTATTAAACAGTACATGGACAGAAGGTTCTCGTAGTCGGTGTGTTGGCAGTAGGAGAGTGGATCAGCAGTGTCACTACCTCCTGACAGTGGTCCAAGGAGACACAACCAGGAATCACTGACTGTGTGTTGGGGTATTTGCTAGGACAAGCCTGATCTGTGGCAGCTGCAACTTGCAGTTCCAAGACTTAAAGGATCTACTGATAACGTCTTGGTGTCAGATACCACAGAGCACCTTTAGACGTCTAACAGAGTCCAGGCCTCGTCAGGTTGGAGCCATTTTAGAGTCCAGAGGTACATCAGGCAGGTGGTCATGTTGTTTCGGCACATCAGCGTATAACAGATCCAAAATGTCACTGCACAAACTCCGAATGTTTGATGTCTGTAGTTTATACAAAGCTTCTCTTATAGGAAACCAAGACATCACAGGATTCATTAAAATGAATTACACCTGCCAGCCAGTGAAATGCTCAAACCGATCAAACTGATGAGCAGAGCTCTGAACGCACAGCCTGACAAAGGTTGGTTCACTATTCACTAAACCTGCAGCGTCGAACTTTTGTCTCCTCTGAGGGACAAAGTACACAAACACCATTAACGCATGACATATGCCTCACCGACAGTAGCCTGTGAATGCAAAATGTCTTCATTATGTGGAGCATAAGAAACCTTTCTTGGATGCATCCTTACTTTTCCCACCATAAGATCCTCCACACTCCTGGTTGTAGTCGCCTAACCTGTCTCCGTCACTGTGGCTGCGTCCCCTCTTCAGCTCTGCCAAACCAATCATTGCTGGTTGGCGTTAAACGCGTTGCTAACAGCGTGCCAGTGACACCACAGACACCAAATGAAACACTATGGCATACTAAGAAACACAGGGAGATTTACCTGGCAGTGACAGGCTTAATCAGCACTGTGTGGATTGGTTTGGCTTGAATGTAATGGATGTTCATTTATGTGTAAAAGTCCCCAAAGTCCCACACTGCAGCTTTGACAAACTGTAGCCGTGAGAGCTGGAAACAATTCCCTCTTTCTGTCCTATTATCCGGCACCTTATTAAAATCCAGGGCTCCGACCAGATTGGAAGGCGTAAATACCTCATTCTGTATTTAGAACTGAGAAAAAAGAGGCTTCCATTTAAGAATATTACTTCCACCTACTATTCCTGCTTTAGCAAAATAGCCCCTTATGGTTATTTTCCTGAAGACTCTTAGTCTGTTTATTTTGATTATGCATCTCACTATGATGTCCTAATACCAATAACAATCTGTATTTATAGAGCCTTTTTTAAAATCCAGATAACAAAGTGCTTCACAAGGCAGTGAAATAAAACAGATGAGTCATCATAATTTAGAGAGAGATAAATTCCAACATGGTGTATAAAACCTACATACTGCTAAAGAGGAACGATATAAAACACAGTTAAAAAGAAAAAGAAACTCAAATAAAATCAGGAAAGGTTCTCCGATAAAAGTATGTCTTAAGAGTAGAGACATCACTGAGTCAGTTGACCAGATGTCCTTGGGCAGATCGTTACAGAGCCTCGGGGGCCTGACAGCAAACGTTCTGTCGCCTTTCGTTTTCAGCTGGGCCCCAGGAGCAGATAAAAGACCTGTGCCCGAGGATCTCTAAGTGCATACTAGCGTAAAAGGAACTAAAAGGGTGGAAACATAACGAGGAGTGAGGCCCTGAAGGGCTTGAAAAGTGATCAGCAAAATCTTTAAATCTATCCAACTAGTCAATCAGCGGATCTTTTGTTCTGGCAGGTATATAGACTCACAATAGCTCAAGCAAGAAGAAAATAAAGCATTTAAAATGGTCTCAGTGTTTTGTTTTAAGTTATTTTTTTGGCCTTTGTGCCTTTATTGGATAGTGTTAGTGAGAGAGAGACAGGAAAGTAGGGGAGAAGAACATGTGGGAAAGGGTCATGAGTGGGATTCGAACTCATGACCTCCACATTGGGACTGTAGCCCTGCACATGGGACGCCAGCTCAACCAGGTGAGCTATAGCGGCGCCCCAATGGTCTCAGTGTTTTTAAAAGTGAAAGTTACTTTTTAAATACTTCTGAGATAATAAAACATGGCTGCACAATCTTAGTGGTGTGCTGCTTACAGCTCAGATTATTGTCTGAGTTTTTTGTCCTACAGGTCGGACATGATGCAAAAGAAAGCAAGCTGATGTGAGAATATCTTTAGCCATATGCTGTGATACAATAACAAGTATTCGAAAGTTGTTTGACATCCAGTTTGTGATACCTGTAATGCAATCTGTAAGAGAACTGAGCATACCAGGCTTTAAGAATCTCACTGGCAGGTAGAACTGTGTGTCGTCTGTATAAAGACAAATAGAAACACCATGCTTCTGAATGATGTGCCTGATGGGAAGCACGTGTAATGAAAATAAAGTCCAAAGCAAGCCTCAGTCAGACCATACCCAACAGATAAAAACGAGATTTGTGGTTACTGACAGATACACAGAACCTCCTATTTGACAGACAGGACGAGAACCGGTCTAAAGCCTCCCCAGACATCGCCACCCAGTGCCTCAGTCTGTCCAGCAGGATGCTGTGATCCACTGTGTCAAGGACATCGCTGATGTCCAGCAGCACCAGGACGGAGCACATCCCCTCCTCAGCAGCCACTGAGAGTTGATCAGTGACCCTGAGCAGTGCTGCCTCAGTGCTGTGTGGAACCTCCAGAACCCAGACTTTTAAGGTTTAATCAGCAGTGGGTTTACACAAGCAGTTCCACATCATGGAGGATGCAGCCATTAAGCAAAGGATTTGTTAGATGATCAGCAGCTTTGAATAGAAATCTAGGATTGTGTCGATGGCAGGAAACAAGTTCAGACAAATAGTTTATTCTGGCAAGCTTGACCATATTGTTATACTGTACAAAAAGGTCTTTCATGTTGTCATGGTGTATTTGGAGACCAGGGGCCTCATTTATCATCAGAGCGTATGAACATTCCTACGCAAAGTATGGAATTGATCAACTTGTACTTATACTTAGGACTGCGCGTAAACACCTCTGACCATGCGTACACCAGAATCTAGCGGTAGAACAGTGAAACTACAAATATAAAGCATTCAGGGATTTTGACCACCGGCACATTCCAGCGTGAGGTTGGAGACCTATGCAACGTTTCCCAGCCACCACTGAGCAGGATCAAGCCAGCAGTGTTGGATGCCATAACTCCCTTGGCCCCAGCCTGCATCCAGTTCCCTTACTACCATCACCAACGAGCCCAAATCAAACGGGGACTTAACGCTGTCGTTGGATTCTCAAACATATGTGGAGCCATAGACTGCACCCACATCACAATCAAAGCAGCATCACTGAACGAGCTTAATTTTGTAAATAGAAAAGGGTTTCTTTCAATCAACGTACTGATAATTTGCGATGTGCATTTGTGGCTATCCAACGTTGTTGTCCGGTGGCCTGGAGGAACACAACTCATTCACTGAGCAGAACAGTTCTGTGGGTCTCCAAGCAGGAGCTGCTGAAGACGGCTGGCTTATTGGTGAGTGTTAAAGAGTGTGGAGATGTTTTAGCTGGACTTTGTTTGGTTATTAAAACATGTCATCTGTAGTGATCAGAGTTATCCACTGGGTGGACGTTGGGTATTAATTCGTCCTCCTCCAGTTGCAGTCATTTCTCTTTTATGGGCTGTGATGTGTTTTTTGGCACTGAGCTTAACATCAAACCACTTTTTAAAATTTCTGCTGGCGATCTCTTCTGACCCAACAGAAATAACTTTATAAGAGCCGTGTTGTTGCTGTATACGGTGATTTGGAGGCGTTCCTGAAGGCAACGTGCACGAGTACAGAGGTTAAGAACAAGTGGGATTTATCAACACTCATGTGCGTACGACCCCCGTACACACATTTCATAAATACGGATGTTTTTGTACTTACACACACTCTACATTTCATGACAGAATTTAGAACCTTTTCTATGCACTGATGATAAATGAGGCCCCAGACCTTTTCCACCTACTTTACTTCTGCTTTTTCTTTTTCTTGTGAGGAGCACTCTGACTTTAGCCAGGTGTGGAGACTGAGCAACCTGCTAAAACATCCTAGAGCACGACAGAAAGAGGAGATAAAAACCGCAATCCTTGACTAGTTTAAAATCGCACAACAAAACAACAACATCCAGGTACAGAACAGTCAAGTCCAGTTTTCCAGTGGCTGACGTGAGGATGGCGGTGACCACAGAGTCCAGGATCTGCTCCTCATCTCACATCCAACACAATGTTGATATTTTTCCTTCTAGCTCGCTAATTCTCTTGATGAAGCAAAGACAGCTGTCGCACCCAGAAGACGAGGTGATAATTGGTAGGCAAGGAGCACAGCTATACCAGCAAAACATGTTGTGATTGAGATAAATACTGCTGCTGAAACATTTCACTTCTAACCACAGTACTGTGCTTACTGATTGACCGACATTACCACTACACGGAGCCTGACCTCGAGCAGCCTTCAAACGTGAAGGCGACGTTCTGCTTGAGATCAACTAAGCTCATTTACAGTACCGCTGGTTTATGCTTGCTAATGCCAGGTCAATTCAAACGGCACTGATAGGTGGACATAAACGTATTATCAGAAACTGGTGGTGATCCGACAGCTGATTTCATCTTATAAAGCCTGCACAGACTCTGGCAGCATAATTTTGCTGCTGTTGTCTGGAAAGCCCACAGTCAGCGGTGGTCAATAATTTAGCTGTTGTAGCTAATGATATCAGCTAATGAAGCTGGCTAACTGAAAAGAAACATAATCACCATTAATTTCAGTACCGACAAAGCATGTCTGATGCCATTTACTGATATTCTCTAACACAGGCTGAGCGGAAACAAGCTTTCATTCATTTGACTTGTTTACAACCAGCATAATAAAAGAACTCGTCACCTATGTTGTCATCTGATGATCAGTTTATTAGCAGGGAGCAAAATGCTTTAACATCATTGAAAACGATCATATGTGTGAATGACCGCAAAGTTTCAGTTTCAGTTTTGATAAAATCTTGGAACACTCAGCAGGAAAAATCTCTCTTCAGACTCTCAGTCGACTGGAAGCTGCTTCTATTTAGAAACTCTCACATGCAACAACCTCATCTGTTTCTTGTGAAAAGCTTTCCAAGTCATTTCTAAATGAGTGAACAAGGACAGAAAACTGGAGAGAGAGCACAAGCCAAGCTTGTGGTTAATCTCCTGGGTGAGAAGTGTGTTTGTGTGTCTGCTGTGAGTGTGTGCTTGTCTGCCAATCTCATTCCTTATCACGAAAAGAGAAATGAACTCCATCTGGTCTCAATGATGCAGACTGTTTATACTCAGCTACAGTCCGGGATTCATCAGGCTGTGTGTGCACGAGTTTCCATATAGGCACATTTTCATCCACTTTGCTCGCTCTTAAAAATATTTGCATAACAGCAGGTGATGGAAACCGCAAAGTTTCCAAAAATGTGCACATTTGTATGTTAGGAATGAGCTTGGATCAATCCCACTCCAGTTAGCAGAAGATCCAGAACTTCACTGTACTTGGGAACATAACAAACCACAGTGTCACATCTTATGTCTCTTCATTTTCTGAAAGTAGGGAGAGAGATGAAAGAAATGACTAATTATCAGCTGTAGTTAATTCAATTAAAGCATGCCCAATAGCCAAAGTTAAACTCTTGTCAAAGTGAGGGAAAACTACAACTTAGATTCTATTTTAGCACCTCGGTCCGTTGGTCTCAGAATCACAGACCTCGTAAGTCACAGAGTCAGAAATAGAGATGCCATCATGTCCTGTCGCAGTCAAAGAACACAAGTCAAACAATCGAAAAAATGAAAGGTTTTAAATTATATGAATTAGTAAGTAAATAAATGTGACACTTCACCCAAATGCATAAAACGCTTTAAAGTCAGACTCTAACAAACAGAAGCTGTTTCAGTGCTACTGAGTAACTCTTGCTCTCTCCTCTGTCACTGTAGCTGCCCATCATTTACATGTACCTGTCAGATGGAGTATCCGACACACACTCCTCTGACACGGAGAGCCATTCGATAACTGAAAATCTATCTATTAAATCATACAGTCTGGTTGACTTTTTAATAAATAAAACAACCAAAGACAGGACAATGACTACAGATTGTATGTGCCCTTAGATAACTCACTGGAATCTAAGCTGACGGCCGACAAATAAATGGAATAACTACAGACAGCCTGAGCAGGAGACGGCTTACATCTCAGAACCAGCACTTACATACATATCTACCATTTCTTGATCGAAGTGCCTTGTGGCCAGTATTTTATCGTTCAAACAGAAACTTCAAATGCTGCATCCTGCTGATTTTCATGAGTAAGTTTAAATCTTAATTTGGCTCCAACATTCTCCATCACATCCAGTCCAAGTGTTTGTGCTTGTTGTGGCACTTTGACTGGCATTCTGGGAGATGAGCAGGGATATGAAACTCTCTCCTACATTGGCCTAGAGACTTAGAGACCTTATTTCTGACTCCTTCACGCTTCCTGCGCTTACTTTCTTTTCTGTCGTGCCGTCTTGCTTCCCCCGCTCCCAGCTCGCTTTCTGTAGCTCTCCTGTGAACCCTGGCTCTGCTCCTGCCTCTGCTCCTCGTCGTGTCTCTGCCTCTCTGTGCAGGGAGTCGGGGCAGCGCCCTGGCAGGAGGCCTGTCCTCCTGTATCCCCTGCTGCTCTCCATTCATCTCTTCCTCACTCACTGCCTCTCGCTTCCTTTCATCAGCCTTCTCCACCAAATCTCATGCATTTCTCTTTCTCTGCTCAGCTCTCTCTCCGTGTGCACAGACTTCTCAGCTCCATTCATCTCCCACCCTCCCCTCCTGCTCCCACACTCCGGTTTCTCTGCAGTGCTTGTGTAGTGAACATCTGAGCCCTGTATTGTCAGCTCACCTGTTGGAGCAGGGGATGAATAATAATCCGCTCTGCTTCCTTTGCATAGATTCAACAACTTGTACAACTTGACTCATCACTTTCTGCAGTCAGATGAGGTGAAGCGTTGCCCTTTGGGAATCAGACTGAAAGTGGAGCAGAGGATGTAAATGGCACAAGGCATTTAAAAGCTGATATAAAGATAGGAACTAGCCATCTGGGTAGCAGAACATCTTCTAGGTTACAATCACGATCCAAAATCTGATTCACAATTCTCAGACTTCAGAATTGATTTCCTGTTCAAACATCCAT
>NW_007578314.1:364141-368590 GCF_000690725.1 Stegastes partitus
CTGTTCAAACATGCATGGCCAAATAGTTCCAACAATAAAACGTGCTGCTGTGTAGCGTCGAGTAGTTCTAGTGTTGGAGTAGAGTTGACCTGGTGTGCCTGAGCAGCAGGATGGTTGAGTGACAAGAGAGAGAGGCAGAGATCTGCACATTCCAGGGAAAACAATGGTGTAGAGTTATCTCTGGGACATTTTAGGGGATGTAGGGATTATTTTCATGGAAAAACTTCAAAATATGTAATTTTGATTCACAGAGGTCTCAGGGGTTTCATCAACAAGCAGATAGGGACTTTAGCTCCAGGCTTAGAGCCCAACTCACAAGCCTCTGCATCCAGCTTTTTTTTAAATTTTTTTTTTACTCTAATTGTATTCTCATAGTTCTGGCAGGAAATGGAGATTTGTATCTCCACAGCTTTAATGCTTCTTTCAGGATGTTAGTCCATTTGCCACTCTTCATCATCCATCATGCTCTATTCTCTCTGCAAAGCAAGTTCCAGCTACACACTGACGAGAACATGCAGGGAGCATCATGATTGCTGCGTCACAACCAGTCATGCTTCAGGTGGCACAGGAAGGTCTGGACAGCGCTGCTATTCATTTATTTAACCAATCCTCTGAAAAGTAGGCCATATGCCAAATTGTGACTGTCCACAATATCAGCCGTCACACTGTCCACCCTTACAGACAGTGACACAAAGGAAGAGTAAATTAAATAGGAATGTGATAGTGTGCTGATCCCAGAGGCCTGCTCTGCTGCTCAGAGCTTATTCCACCCCTGTTCAAAGACACTTCTGCAGGGTGGACAACTGCCTCCCTTGTTTTTCAGTCCTTTCAAGAGACATGGCCTATGTACTTTCTATTGACTACACTGCTAAATAATGGCTGCAATATCCCAAACACCGAGGATCATTAGACTGAAGATGTAAACTGGAATTAGGATCCTGTAAGTTGCTTGTAGGGGAGTGTCTACATGGGACTCTCAGGGCTGTTTGTGTGGTTTGGTGGCTTCTTCAGGCTTTTACATCGTACCTTTAGGTCCGCTCCCATGGTGATGAATCAACCATGTTGCTCATATGTGTCGAGTTTTGTTTATATCGACTCATCTGCAAGCCTCTACGAGCTACAGTCACTCATGTGAGCTGGTCCTCGCATTACAGCCATTAAGAACAAAACTAACAAAAGGTGAGGCTGATGAAGAGTTTTTACTGTGAGGAAGTTGCACACATACATCATCATCATCTAAACCTCTTTCGTTCATGTCAGTGGACCAGAACAGGATGCTACAGTTCAGATGTGTGGCAGTGATGCGGAGAATATATTTGTTGTCTGGTGATGAAGCTTCTGAAAACTTGGCTTCAAATGTTAGCAAATAGGAAATATTTATAACTTATAAGGCAACACTCAAGTTAAAATGACCAACTTCAGGCATTATTTATCGAGTCTCCTTTTTCTTAATTCCAACTTTAAACTATTGCAAAGAGCAAAAAGGTGAACAAAGGAAAACTGCTGAACAGTGCAGAACCCAATCACAGAATCACAGACGGCTGAAGGACATTCAGTTTTGGAAAACTGCATCAGTCTTTTACGTTTTATTTTATTTACATACAGTCTTGATTTACACACATAGCCCATGACCCACAGTATTAGTACTAAACAAACTGACATTTTGAGCTTTTAAAGCAACGTGTTGATAATAACTACGCAGACTTAAGTTTTCATGAAACACAGTCAGTTTTTTAAATGTGGTATTTTTACCAGAGGTTTAGCAGGTATATTAAAACAGATAAATGCCTTAGTTATTGTGGTTAAACAGGAGAATTGTGGTGTCTTCTTAAATCAATAGCAAGGTGCATCAACAAACTGTGACATTTATGGCAAATTTCACACAGAATGTGGTTCGTGTCTGTTTTACTGCTGGTCTGGCAATTTCCTACTCATCTAATCTTTTCCACCTTCATTTAATCTTGCAGCGGTTTTTATTTGCATAATGTAAACATGCAGATGTAGATGGTTCAGATATAAATCCAGTTAGACCAAGAAAGGAGCACACATCCTCGTAAAGAACAGGTCTGATGAAGCCGATGTCCTGGACGTGTGTCAACTTGAAATTATTTAAACTGAAGCCTTTAAATGGGTAAGTAGAAGCGAGGTATATCTGCCTGTGTTTTAGATTTTAATATAACCCCTCACAGTGACAGAAAAAGAACTGTTGAATAGGTATGAGGTGGGAGTGCATTCCCGACGGGAAGCAGCAGCACAAGATACTCAACTGGGACAAAGCCAGCAGACCCTGAGGGGAATGTCGTCTGTGTTTAGGCTCTGAATAAATTCTGAATTAACTGTAGCATAAATTCTGCCCCTGACTCTGTTTTGTTGTTATTTTGCACCAGGCAGCATTTCAAATAGAGAAAAAATAAAAATGGCAATTTAATTCAAGAAAAAAAATCCACACGGGAATATCCATAAGTGATCAAATTACTCCATCATCGCTCCACAATGCTTTCAGCCAATCAGCCAGCTATGTATGCTGCAGGATAAATGCCGAATGTAATTATGTTCTGGTGAAGTACAAAGGTTTTTCTGCTCTTTTCCACTGACTCATGCTTAACAGACCTGATGAGACCTGGGCAGATGTTCCACTTCACCACACTTCAGAGGAACAGTGGAGCCCGAGTTTAAGAACTCCAGTTAGCAGAAGCACATAAAAGGTTTAATAAATGTAAGGTTGATTTTAACATGGTGCTATAGTGTGTATGTAAGTCTGACTGACTGATGGGACTGGGCTGCACTAGTCAAGCTCACAGCACACCGTAATGGTTGCACTCAAGAAATTTGATCTGATGTGTTTAACTGTGTGTCTGTGTGTGGAGTACTCACAGCCTCGGTGTGGACCGGGTGCACGGCGAACAGGAGCGCTGTGACGAAGGCCAGACGTGAGTCTTCAAACACGCACCGTTCACACGTTTGCATGAGCAGGCAGGTGACAGCGCAGTGCAAGCACACGTTGACGATGTGGAAGTAGAGAGGCGTCATACCGCCCAGCAGGATGTTCAACCTGACCGACACAGAGAGAAAAACTCAGCTGTACGGGAGAAGAGCAACATCAGACTGTGTGAAAAGGCGAATGATATTAGAAAAGCTAAAAACAAGCAAAACAAAAGGATAACAGGCTGATGAACGGATAAGTACATTCAGTGTCATTCATTTTCTCATAAAGCCCAAGCATATGGGGACAACAAAGGGGTCAGCGTTATCTAAGACAATCACACAGAATACGGGGCCAATGGATTTACTGTGGGAATCTGTAAAGTAAATTACATTTTACATTTCCTGGATGAAGTGATTGTCTTATAATCCTGAGCAGAATCTCAATCCATTTTCCACAGCGCCATGAATTTCAAATAAAAGAGAATGATTGCTTTGAGAGAGAATGTCAGATTCCCGACATCAAATCACAGCCTGCTTAACATCTTCCAGCAGCTAATCCCTCAGCGAGGAATAACAGTGAGATAGGCAATTTTCACCTAGTTTATCATAATTGGTATTATGCTGTAACCATTCCCTCTCCACCCAACAGAATATCAACAACCTGATAACAGCAAACCAGGAAAATAGAAAGCACTACAGTGGTTCAGGTTCCAACCATCATTCGATGATACAGACCATTTTTATACATTTAGTATGGATCTTACTGCAACCAGAGCTGAATGATTTGAAGAAATAACTGTGAGAGAGCTGCAGTGAGTGGGCATGTCAGTAGACCTTTGTGCCAATCACTTAAACTTAAAACAGAAACAGAAAATACTAGTATACTGACAGATGGGCTGCACTTACAGCAGCCGTTCACCTCAGCAATTTACACTTCTTACCTCTCATTCACACCAGCGTGCACGGCTGACATGAGGAACGATTCAGGGTTCAGAGTCTCGCTTAAGAACTAAGAGGCACGTGGACCGGAGGAGCCGAGGACTGAGCCCTGCAATTAGTGGACAACCTGCTTCACCACCAGAACCACAGCTGTCCACAAATATATAGATGCTGCATTTTTTCACAGGAGAGCAAATTAAATTTAGGAGTTTAAGCAAGACAATATAGATTTTGTGGCCAAACTAGATCACATTATTATTCCAAGCAGAATATCTTTAATGTTTTAAACCTCTCTTTGCTGCTATTGATTGCCTACGTGCCACTGAACAAGACGAGTTTAGACAAAACACAATTACAAACCCTATTTGCCCATGAAAAGAATCAGATAATACGGCTGATTGTTATTAAAGTCCTCCAAGGGAGGCGATGGAAATGTCGTTGGTTTTGCAGGTACTTGGTCACAAACCAAAGTATTTAGCTAATTAAAATGTTGACCTGATGTTGATGCTTGAGGGATCAGCAAAATCATTTTTAATGTATTCTGAGAAGGAACAGTTGTTGTGATAGTTCACTCAAAATCACAAA
>NW_007578314.1:369486-370993 GCF_000690725.1 Stegastes partitus
CACACTGAATTTTGTGGAAATATGAGGAAACTTAAACACAAGACATGAAGTAATTGAATTTTAAGCTGGAAGTTTTAATATTTAATTTAAGGAAATGATCATACAGCTCCAGTGGCGGGTTAGAACAAGCAGTAGGTGTAAGAACACTTAAAACCATCGGAGTAGAATAAGATGATTTTTTTCTTCCTAAAGTTACTGAGAAGGATAAACCTGTGTGCTACTCGTCTAGTGTTTCTTTGTGAATTTAACTTCTAAAGAAAAACTTTGGAGGGCTGCACCAAACCAAACAAGGAGAGCTGAACAGAACATGGCTTCACATCTGAACTCCTTATCTTTGATTATAATTACTTCTAATGGGATCCTCCGTGCGCCCTCATCCACTCCATTACATGATGAAGGAGACTTTGCCCTCCGCTATCCCTCTTCTATTCATAATTCAATGAGAACGGCTGATAAAATCCGCTTGAGCTCGCAGAGAGAGCATTAACCCTCGCCATTATCTCGGCCTGACCTTAGCTGATGCTGATCTGCCCTCATAGCTGACGCTGAGATGAGTGTGGAACAAGTAAAGAATTTCCCAGAGGGCTCAGCCAGGGTCCTGAACCATCCGCCGGGTGAAGGCTTTGGATGAATGTAAATTTTTCATTTGATGCATTTAGCTGATGTGCTTATCCAGAGAGACTTCCAATGAGGGCGCGAGTCGGGAGTCGGTGTCCTGCTGAAGGATGTTTTGGCTGGAAGCAGGCTGCTGGTGGACACACATTCTGGATGCTGGAGGAATCTCTCCGTGACCTTTGTGTGATGAGCCTGTATAACAACTAATCTCAAACATGAATAACAATGGGCTGAGCATGCATGATGGAGGATAACGTACTGTAGGCGGGGATTACTCTGAATGACTTGTGAGCTCATTTGTTTCATCACAATCTCATATAATGTCTTGACACCTTATTTGTCAGAATGTGTGACGATTTAAAGAGAAAACAACATATTCTTTTCCTTCCAAAGAAGTAACTAAAGGCGCTGATGATCAAATAACTGCAAAACTACCTCCTTACTTGACAAAGAGCTTATAGGGATTAATGTTTGCAAAATGTGGATAACAAATAGGAACTTCTTACCCTTTCATTATGTGCTTGCCTGGTGCTTTGCGTCAGATGCCTTTACTCCTGAACATTTTGTCAAACTATTTGCTAAATGCTATTGATGAACCGTCCATCACAGGTATGTGTCATTATTGTTTAACTACTGATTCTGAGGTGGATGACACTATAAGTCAGACCCACACGTCTTGACAACTACTTCTTGGAAAATGCTCTTTCCTCTAGTGCGGCTGTCAGATGAAGATAAATCCGAAGCCTCACGCATGCAAAACTAAAGGAGGCTTAAATCTTAGAGTGAATGTTTTGTGTGTGGCACTACAGGCCTAACGGTGACACGAACACAAAGGTCTCCTGAACCTCCAAAAACCTGAATGTCCAACACATTTTTTAAACATAATTAAATT
>NW_007578314.1:371768-398840 GCF_000690725.1 Stegastes partitus
CTGCTGCATCTGTGCTGGGTCAGTAGTAGCTACGTATTGCTTTCGGGTGGATGAGGACCTTTTTCCAGTCTTATTTTGAAGCAAAGATGCGTACATCAGCAGGAATGTGGTGCAACATTGAAGTGAGACTGGTGTTCAATTTATTCAAATGTGAAATATTCTGTCTGTAAAATCAAGGAATAATGGTGATAAATAACTGTGATTGTCATTTGATTATCATTGTGGCCACAACCGTGCAGCCCAATGAGACCAGCTCATCACAGGGTAATAAAACCCACTGTGCTTTTGTGTAGACTGCGTGGAAAAGAATCCTGAGCCAAAGATGTGTTGTCTCACATGAGGCAGTTGGAACTGGAAAGTAAAATGTTATATTTAAGACTTCAGGCTATCGTCATCCAGACCACCAGGCTGGTCGGTCCCCACCTCGTGTATAAAACATGGCAGCCGGGCTGACGGTGTAAGTTCACGATCTGACTGCTTGTCAACACTCCCACTGACATTTAGTGATTCTGTCGTGCGAGCAGAGACCACAGCTGCATCTGTGTTCATTGTCCTAAAATTACACAGAGATGACTTTAGTCAGAGAAGGATGTACGAAGAATGAGCTTCTTTGTTCGCTTTAATATGTGGAAATATGACAGTTAATCTATGGTGACACACATGAATTTCTCATTTAAAGTCTCAAGTTGTCTATCTCAGCAAAAAAGAAAAAACTGTCTGGGCCACCATGACAAAGACTTCTGTAGCATTTAATGGCTTCTGGGCAGAACTTCCACAATTAGGCTAAAGTGTATGTTAGTGCTGTGAATTGCATGATACAAATAAAGTTGAATTGAATCACTATGGCGACGGTGTTCGTGGCTCTATCAGCATATGAAAAATTGCTTACTCTACTTCATTTTGATTTTTGCTAATTGATTGTTAACATTGCAAACGATCACAAAAGATGAATATTTAAACTCTGTGTCCCTGTGCCCTTCCACTAGCACTGACACAGCAGCACTTAAAAGCTGGTCTGTTGTGATGACATCCAGCGAGACGGATGCAGCGTCCTCTGTGACTGCCGGGCCGGAGAGGTGAGGGAGTGATAATTAAACTCTCTGTCTGTCTGCTGGTTAGTGACCATGCAGCAGCAGCAGAGGCATGATGACTTCTGTCCTTTACTCTGATATATTTTCTTGTGCTGGAGGGACTGGGCCATGACCCAAAGGAAGGTTGGCAGAATGCTAAAAATAGGCTGTTAATTATCCCAGAGAACATTGCATCAGCAGTTAACGGCTATGGTGATTCACCTTACCAAACCCCTGCAATGTAAAATGGTCTGACTAAAACACTGCCGGCAAGAGGGATGAAAAAAGGGTGAAAATGTTTTAGATAAGATGTGAATGCAGGATAAGGAAAAACTCTCTCCACAATAAGGAGCAGAAGATAATTGCATGTCCTGGCTGGCCAAATGGCAGCATGGCCACGACTGAACCTCTGAACTTCAAGTATGTTTTTTTGTCTTTTTTAAATAGATAAACAACATTTGGGAAATGAAGCTCTCACATCACCTGACTCAGCTTCTCTCAGACTACAGCGGCGTCATCCGTCACTTTCTTACCCTTCATCTTTGTCATTTCTCATTTTTCACTCTTCATCCTCGGCTCTTGTCTCTTTCTATTATCTGCTGTGCCTGTCTCCTTCGCCTCCTCTTCCTCTCCTCATTTAACAGAAGAGCATCCGTCACCACTTCTTCCTTCCCTGTCTTGTGTCATCTTGTCCTCGTGTTTCTATTTTAATCGCATGGTCTCTTGCTATCGCTCTCTCTTTCTTTCTCTCTCCGTTGTTTTCTCGCCGCAATCACTGCTCAGCTCGTGGTGCACATCAGGCCTCAGCTATAAAAAGAGCCTTGAGGCTGCCTTCTCTGTGTGTGTGTGTGTGTGTGTGTGTGTGTGTGTTTACTCTTTCTGTGCGTGTCCTTCACCTTGATTGCATCCCAAAAGCCCCAGAGTGTTCACCGGTGTAGGGAAGACTATGCTGGACTGACTGAACATTCCCTTTAGGTTCACCGTGGGGTTGTGTGCGTGCCGGTGTGTGCGGGGGTGCAAAGCAGGCATTCAGATAAAAGTGAGCCGTAGGACACAGGAGCTGGTGGAGGAGTGCACCCATCTGTTACTGTGCATGCACATGTAGGCCTTCCTCAGATGATTTCAGTTAGAGCTCACAACAGGTTTTGTGCATGGGTACAAATCAGCCAGAGCTGTCCAGAGTGTGAAAGAGAACAAAGTGAATCAGCGTTTGAAATGTTAACTGAACTTGAAATGGTTCCAAATCAGAGAAGCTGCATCATCTGATGACACCTCAACTCATTACAGGGCACCATGAACTGTGTTTTATGGTCAACGCAGAGGTTTTCAAACTGGAAGTATGGCTCCAGCTAACAATTATTTTCATCGTCGATTAATCTGCTGATTGTTTTCTTGAAAAACTAATTACTTGTTTGTTCTTCAAAAAGCCAGACAATTGTTAAATAAATAAACAAATCAGTGTTTTCCAAAGACGACAAATGTCTTGCTTTGTCCACAACCCAAAGATATTCAGTTGACTGTCATTGAGGAGGAAAAAAATCTGAGAATATTCACATTTAACAAGCTGCAGTCAAAGAATTTAGACTTTTATCATTAAAAAACTGCACAAACAAATTTATCGTTAATTAAAGTCGTTGATGATTAATGTAATAATCGACAACTAACTAATTGATCGTTGCAGCTCTAACTGTAAGACAAGCCTCCAGTGGGAGAGTTGTAGGGGAGGCTGCAGAAGGAGAGACATGAGATAAAGACACCGTGGTTCATGAAAGGAACGAGTAAATACTGAAGCATTGATACTGAAGCTGAACCAAAACCAACACAAGTCAACACATGGAACTGTGTCTGTGATGCCCCATCATGGAGGCAATAAAAGTACTTGAAGTAGCGATGAACGTTTTAAATCATTACCTTAAAGAACGGATGGCCATGTTAACAATCAACAAACAGTTATGAAAAATGTATGAAACACAGTCGAGGTCTTCTGCTGACGAACAGAGCAGCTTTTCAATCACTCACATTTGTTTACTGCAGCATCCGACTGCATCAGGAATCTGAAGAACAGACAAAGCCAACACAAAATACTTTTACTGTAAACTAAATTATACATAATCAGATGTTATTTAAAATTTGTTGAGCTCCAACTCCTGTCTGTTGCTATGCAACAATTAACTCTTCAAAGTCTAAAGTATTAAACACAGAAAATCAGCAAAAGCAGCAAAAGCAGCAAAAACAGCTCCCCGGCTTCACTGAAGGACACAAATCAAATGAGACTCAATGTGTTGGACGCGTCTAACAAAACAAAGTCCGACCAATTTCATCTGATGGCGGGACGCAGCCTCCAACAGCAACCTGCAATATGACTGAATGAACCTGGGTCATCACACTGGACTGGTTTAAAGTCTTATAATAAACAAGACTAACAACTTATGCACGGACTTGTTTTGTGTAGTTAACAGTAACAGAGTCCGGCTGATGGACGGCTGCTCTGCTGGAACAGATGTGTTTAAATACTGTCATACTGATGCTGTCAGTCCAGGACATCTGTCAGTGTTCACGGCCACCAATTCAACGTATTTATACTCAAAGCAGGGGAGGGCTGCTGACTTACTTAGTTGGAAACATGTCCTGCTGCTCCTTAGCAACTAGCGGTTTAGCATTAGGCCTCTATATCAGACAACTAAACAACAACTCACACTTTTCATGACATCATGCTGCGGTGTTCATCAACACAGCAGCCACACAGCACAGCCAGGCAGGTGGTGACGATTTTCTCCTCAGACGGTGATAATTTTGACTCACAATCACAATGAAAACTCATAGTCTATGTTCTAAGTACATATTTAAGCTCAACTCCGTCCATCATCTCTACACCTTAATCCTCACTAGGGTCATGGGGGGCTGGAGTTATCCCAGCTGACTCAGGGTGAAGGCAGGTTCACCTGGACAGGTAACCAGTCTATCACAGGGCTACACTTAGAGACAGACAACCAAGCACACTCACATTCACACCTACGGACAATTTACAATCACCAATTAACCTCAACATGTTTCTGGACTGTAGGAGGAATCCGGAGAACCCGGAGAGAACCCACGCTGCACGGGGAGAACATATAAAAACAAAGGATCCCAGGCATCCTAAACAGGATATGATCTTCTAGCTGTGAGGCGACAGTGCTAACCACCATGCAGCCCTAACCTCAAATCTTTTCTCATATTTCTTTATTTTGCCACACTGACGCCAAAGCAAAACCCTTTCATGTTAAGGTCTGTGTGTATAACATCACCAGTGGCTGAAAGTTACTGGAAACACAGACTCCCATGTATCCACAGGAAGAAAGGTGAGGAAAGAGAGTGCTGCTGCCTCTATCTGAGCATCCTTCTTGCAACCAGGTGACCTTAATACTGCTGACACTGTCAAATGCCACTAAATTATGTTGCGTTTCTGAAAAGAAAAAAGTACTATTCTCTATCAGCTGTACATGTAGCACGTCTCCACCTCCTTCTGTACGACACCATTCCCTCCTCATGACTTCACAGGAAGCAGCATATTTAGACTAAATAAGGACTAATTAAATCTCTGAAATGGACAGATACAAAATACCCCACATGAACCCAGCCCACTGTCTGCATCTAATTATCAACAACTTTCCCTTTCTAGTTTTCCATCTGTTAATGCCAATTATGGAAACTTCATTATCTCCAAAAATACATTTCTCACAGACAAAAGTGTTTACAGCAGATCCAAGAGACTGCATGTCTCCAGCAGAGGCCAAATTGTTAATTACTGGCCTTCAGAAATAAGAAAAATGTACAACAACAAGGATGGTACTGGGGCCCCCAGAACGTTCCTACAGTGTACTAGTGCATCTTAAAAAATCACATTGTGAAAAAGTTCATATTTTCCATCAGTTATTTATGCAACCGAACATTTAATATATTCCACACTCATTACACATAAAGTGAAATATTTCAAGCCTTTTCTTGTTCTAATGTAGATGAATATGACTTGTAGCTTATGAAAATTAGAAATCTAAGATCTCTAATAATTTGAATATTTACTAATATCAATCATTAAAAGCATTGACAATACAGAGCTACATGAACATGCTGTCTGAACTAGACCAAGAGATATGCAGAATTTATACTGTTAGTCATTTACCTGAACTCAAAATGAAATATGGAACTTTTTCACAATGTAATTTTTTGTGATGCAGTCGTATATATATGATGTGTCCACAAAAATACAGCAGCATCTTTTGAGGCCTTTAACTTCAGTAGAATGTGAAGTGTTGCAGTCTGGAAACTCAAGGTCCCATTTCTTTGCTATTTCAAAATGTCCAAATGGCACGAGAATTCGTTTCCATTCAAAATAGAGAATTCCCCAGGTGTAAAAAACTATGAAATTCAGCCGACATGTTTAATAGAAATCAGTTTTACACCCCAACGAACGCATCATTTCATGCAGCAGCATGTTTCCTGAATCCTGTCGACACCTTTTCCACATGCACACAGCAGATGACGGTTATGGACTGAGGCTAAACGCTAAAGTTCTCCACGAAGGAAAACAGTCGATGTGCACATTTATTCTCCATCCAGGAATGTCTGGAGGTCCTGAACAGGCGTCCTTCACATGACAAGCTGATGAAGGGAATGTGAAGGAGCTGACAGTCGAACAGCCGGGGAAGCTGCAGCCACAGCAGCGAGCACCCTCCCCATGTGGGCAATAAGGCAACACCTGCCACTCCTGAACGATTACCTTCCCCTTCATTGTCTCTGACCATTACCGTGGCTCCGCTATCTCCAGCACACACTCATCATTAAGTGCGGTTTGTGTGTTTCTGAGAGCAGATGCTTCTGGAAGCCGTAAGCCACACTGTCTGCTCTCAGGAGAAGCAATAAGCCAGCAATATCTTCTTCAACAACTGTATTACCAGAGGGAAGACTAGCAAGCAGCTGCTTGAGAAGTTGTAACGCTGTTGGATAATTAGACTGAGTGTCATCAAACAATGAAACCATCCTGCTGTCTGACCACACACACATCAAGCCACACACTCTCACACCAAAGGACCTTCAGTTTTACTCATCTTAAGTGCACGGCGTGTGGACAGAGCTCTGCCTGGGGGCACACACTGTCTGTCACCACAGCAGCCAGTCACATGCCACCACACATAATGTCTGGGTTTCCAATTCCTGCCGCAAGGAAAACTGCTTCCAGAACCAAACGGCCTGCTGGCCCACGATGTAGTGTTCTTGGTATCAATAGAGGTGGAAATCATGAATCACTTGGATGACAGGAATCACTTCATTCAGCTCGGCTCAACGAGTCCCGTCACTGAGCAGACCTACAGGAAACAGTTCCATCACTGGATACATGCACAGCAGCACATACATGAGCACAAAACCAGTCAGAGGCACTTCTCTATTCACACCACGGACGCTCACTAATAAACATAATACATCCTGCTTGTCTGAGCCAGACAAAAAACTACATATAAAATGAGACATGGTGGTCTGACAGAGGGCTGGACGTAACACTATTGTTACTGTTGCTGACACTCTTTGTTATCCATCATTATTAGATCCACTCTGTTGTCAGGTGTCTGGATACCTGATGTGTGCATCTGATATTCAATCTACTTTTAGTAGAGCTGCACGATATTGGAGACATTTTGTGACATTTTGTTTTTCTTCAATATGAATTGATGTATTAAAAAAATATCGACATGTTCACCAGATGACTTGAATATTGGGGAAAATGAGACATTATGAAATGATAGGGATGATTTTGAAGAGGAGAAAAATAACAATCATTTCAGAAACCTACAAAAGTTATTTTTACTCTGAAGATCCAGAGCTCTGTGTGACTGATTTAAATGGTCCGGCTAATTAGTCATGTTGACTCATGTGGTGGCAACAACTGCAAGACACTGCTGACCGCTGTTTGTAGTCAATATCATCCTTTATGAAGCAGAAGTATTTCAATAAAACCGCCTCAGGCTGCAGAATTACAACCAAAATGACAATCATGACTATTAGGATCAATATCGAGATGCTAACTACCCTGTTCATCACAATTATTCACTGATTTTACAGACAAAATACTCTTTGTGCAGTTTCACATGTAAATGAACAGAGCACTGCCTTCACCTCCATGCTGTGCTACACTCCTGCATCAACACAAATCTGCATCAAAGTCAGATTTAAAATTATCTTTACTTCAATCCAGTGCATCCAGTGAGGTCAAATTTATATTCAGTTGTACCCATAATGCCTCACTTGCTGAACATCTGCTTATAGACAGACACAACTATGAACGTTTCAGAGATGGCCCAGGCTACGAGCAGAGAGGTGACTGCAGCACAGCAGCTCACACACGTATGCAACCAAAACTTAGCTTAAACAAGGTGACATAAGGCGTCCAAATGGCTCATTTACTTAAGATTTTAGCTACAGTATTACAAAGATCTATCACACGTAACCATGAGCAGTGAGAAACAGCGTGACAGAATGTTCAGGAGTTTCATGTACATGCATCAGCTGCAAACTGCCATGAAAGCATACATCCAAAAAGTTCAGTTTCATGAACTCCAAGCGTGCTCCCTCCCTCCCTCCCTCATTCATAAACAGCCGATCAGATCCCTTGATAACGGAGCTCCTTTGCGCTCCACTGCTCTCCCCATGACTTCCATGCAGGTCTCCCAAGGCGTGCTCATCAGCAGCTGCTTGTCCCTCTCATCCCGGCTACATGCACCCACAGACCTCTCCTGGTGGACACTACAGTCGGTAGCTGCCTACACATAATCACCTTCCAAGTTTAAAACGCCCACCACCCTGCATCTCCCACCACCTCCATCTTAACTCAACGCTCCAGGCAGCCTGCTTAACGTACTGACAGGACGGACACTGAGGCCAGTGTGGGGTTACCGTCCAATAAGACCGGCCAGGCCAGCCACTAGGAACCTTAACCTCAGCGCAGTGTGGTGGCTTCACCCCCCTACCTGCTCTCTTTACTTAGTGTGTATCAAGGCCAGGTCTTTTTTTAAATCCCATTTTATATTATATTTGTGCATGCATGTGTGTGTTTCTGATTGGTTAACATCAAGATTATTACCTGTGTACCTTGACAGGTAAGCTCAATAGTTAAATTCAAAGTGAGATGGTTCAATTCAAAATTTTGAAGACAGATAATGAAATCTGATCAGTAATTATCAATACTGACCATTGCTCAGTCCTACATGTGTTTATGTGAAATACAAGCAGAGCTCCACTCATTGGTAACTATTGGATTCAGCACTGTAACTGTGGACACCAAGGACATTTCACAAGTTTCTAAAAACAGAAAGAGCTCAGTAATATGGCACTACACTCCAAAACTACATCCTCCACTACACTATGAGACTAGTTCTAATTAAAATAAAAAAAAAAGAGCGACTCTTGCAGGAGCAGACTCTCCTTGGATCTGTTCT
The DNA here is from genome assembly GCF_000690725.1 of Stegastes partitus. Taxonomy (NCBI): domain Eukaryota; kingdom Metazoa; phylum Chordata; class Actinopteri; family Pomacentridae; genus Stegastes; species Stegastes partitus. The sequence continues at coordinate 380,308 of NW_007578314.1, forward strand.
CCTGGCTTCCACAATCCATCTTTGTAATAAACAAGCCTCAGTTTGGACATTTTCCCTCGTTTCTGAGAACACCGTGTGGGCTGCCTTCTTCTCCTTCTGCACCACACAACCATGTATAAAACATTCCCACCCTGCTCTGGACGCTCGCCCGGTTTGCTCCTTCCAGGAGGACCAGCCCCTCCGGAGCGCTGCCTCCACAACTTCTCCATCCTCCCACGCTGCTCACCGCTGAAGGGCTTCAGACAAAGCTGCGCAACAGGTTGTTCTGTCTGAGTGTGCGTGATTCTTTTTTATTATTATTATTATTATTATTTTCGTTTCGGCTTTATCTGAACTCCTTTACACCGTGTACGTGGTGTGGGCATGAGGGCAGGACTGTGCTGGGACAGGCTGCTCCAGCCCTCGGTGACAGCCTCCCCGGTGGGAGGCGGCGGTCTGTGGGGCTCTAATGGGAACTTGGAGCGGCTCTACACGGAGTTCACAGCGCTGCTATCTCATCAGGAGGGTCTGTGTGGATCGGAGCAGCCCAGGAGCTCAGCTTGTGGCGCTGAAGTTGAGCAGGAGGCTGCATGACGTCAGCCCCGCTGCGTGCCTCAGCTCCCCGCGGTTCTCCTCCGGGTCACCGCCGGCCACAGCAGAGCCCGGTGCCCGGTCCGGAGCCCCAGGTGAGGCGCACTCAGCGGAGTTGGGAGAACTTACTTGAAGGTGAGGATGCAGAGCGGTCGGTAGGACTTGTGGCTCGTGTTGTCCGCCATCCTCTTCCCCCAGAAGTCGTTGCTGAAGATGTTTCTGAGGCTGGAGCCCGGTCGGACGTCCGGGTTGTTGATGATCGCCCACACGTCGTCGTGCACCAACTCCCCGCGGACAGAGTTGCTGTAGCACAGGGCGCACAGGGCGACCAGCGCGGCGTAGCGACCCGCAGCCCACACCGCCTCCAGCCGGACAGTCAGCCGCGGCTGCTGGCGGGCTTTCTTCTCCCGTCCCGGCGCTGTCATGTCGGGCCTGGCTTCTCTCGCGGCTCCGTGGGGCAGAGGAAGAAGCTGGGGGCACCGGAGGAGACGTCCATTCCGCCTGGCAGGTAGCGGCTGTGTGCGCCTTGGACAGCGGGGACGGTGTGGATGTGTTGTGCTGCCTTCAGGTGCCGTCGGGGACTTTCAGGACCTGTGATCTCCAGTCTGTCCAGCCACAAAATGTGTTCTTTATTCGTCTTCACTGGACTTTTATTCATATTTACAAATGTCAGATTACCTTATTAAAGTTTTTATAATACGATATTTATTTACATTATATTTTATATTGTTATTTTAATTGTTATTAAACATTTTTTGTTATACAGTTTAAATAAAATTAATATATCATTGTTTTTGTTGATAATTATAAGTAATAAATAAATATATTTCAACTATTAATTTAAATACGTCGTTTCTTTCGTTAAAATGTTCTGTTTTTACATAATTTATTTTTAAACTTATTGTACCTGTTTGTTCATTCTTAGCCTTGACAACACAGATCTGATTTCAGTAGCCATTTTAATTTTCAGCTTTCAACTGCATTATTTCATGATCTGCCATGAGAGATGCCAATTTGCTTTTTTTATTTTGTTGTTGTTTGCTTGTTTGTTGTATGTCATACTAGCAAAAGCTAGCTTCTTTTTCCCTCCTTTGTTTTGAGTGTAAACGTGTGGTTAGGTGACATGCATTAGTCTAACACACTGCACAGCAAAAACACATCATAAACAAGACACAGCAGATGGAGGTCCAGCCCACACAGGCTTGGGTTGCTTTTTGTGTTAATATGTTATAAAAAGCAACAGTATTGAAACAACTGCATCAAAGCTACTTTTTAGAAAGGTAAGAAAACTCTCAATAATAGAGAAAATACGCTCAGGGATCCTCAGTAATGCTGTCTATGTGGAGCCACTGTGTGAAATATCCTAATGACACTGAACACACCATGTTGTGCAGTAGTATGAAGATTCTGAGGATGATTATTTTACGACACGCTGCTTAGTGTTTGAAAAGAAACTAAGGTGTGCAGGAGGATTTTATTATCATGCATAAATATTGGACAAACCCCCGGTTAAGCCATCAGTTTGGGATGTACGAGCTTATGTGGAGTATCTGAATGCGACATCAGCACTGAGAACCCGCCTGCAGACGCATGCGCAGAAGGACGCTGCCTCTCTCTGCTGTGGAACATCAGCAGCAGCAGATCCAATGCATCCCGGCGGAAACAGTACGAGGGCATGACTGTGAAAGCACCGCTGGAGATTTCCCGCGCACACCGAGTCCTCAGGAAGCAACGGGACCGACGGACCGACGGACGGACGGCTGCAGGAGCTGAGGACGCAGCGGAGCACAAGAGCTGCACAAACAGGACGAGCAAGAGCATGTTTGATTTCAAACTGATTCTTTTGAAATGAAGTGTTTTCCAGCCTACACACATAAGATGATGTTAAATTGTGTGATCATTATTTTACCCAGAAAAGTTCTCAGAACTCCGTCCATCTATTCCTCCCTGAGTAATGAATGTACAGAGAGCTGTTTGTCAAGTCGAGCCATACTCAGTCATGTCACGTTATTTATTCAGCACGTTTGAAACAACAGCCTTTGAGCCAAAGTGCTTAATGTTACAGTTTCACCTAACAAGTTGAAATATCAAGGTTAACACCCTCCAGTGTTATTTATTATGTAAATGTACCTGAATCACTTAGATGTTACACTTAAGACCCAACAATATTATATATAATATAAATGAACCTCCTATGATCAGGATAGCTCGGGTCAAGCATACTGGCTCGATTAAAAAGAAACAGAGCTATAAAAAAAAAACAGTAAAACAAAAGATTCATCAGATTGAAATCAGGCCGGAGGGGGGGGGGGTTAGGCTTTAATTGTGTTTGTAAATAGTTAATAGTGGGACAGGATTTAATGTGAAAGGGAAGACTGTTCCAGAATCTGAGTGCATTAACCAACAAAACCTGTTTGGTTTGGGGACTGAAAAGGTGACCTAAGTGATCTGGGGCAGGCAACAGAGCTAACACACTGGTAATGTACTGTGGAGGTAAACCATTTAGGCCAGGGGCGGGCAATCCTGGTCCTCGAGGGCCACAGTCCTGCATGTTTTAGATGTGTCCCTCTTCCAACACACCTGATTCAAATGATCAGCTCATCATCAAGCTCTGCAGAAGCCTGATGACCATCCTGATCATTTGAATCAGGTGTGTTGGAAGAAGGAAACATCTAAAACATGCAGGATAGCGGCCCTCGAGGACCAGGATTGCCCACCCCTGATTTAGGCCTTTAAAAACTAGGATTTCACTGACAATGAATGCAATGAGCTACAAGTGAAGAGACATGCTGACTTTTTTGCACATGAGTTAAAATCCGGCAGCTATACTGAGTGACTGCATCAACCCCATTGACAAAGAGGTAGTAGTCCAACTGTGAATTCATGCTGATTATGTCTTTGAACGATAAATTAAGTTTCAGTTTGGCAATAGATCACATTTGTTTGTGAAGATGTTAAAAGTTGGAGTCCACATTTTTTGGCACCCAGGCACTGTGGAAATAGAAAAACCTTCAGACCCTTGTTCCTCTATTGGATACACATTCTGAAATGGTTCCTTAGGTAACCATCCTGCAGTGTGCGCGTGATAACAGACCATTAGATGTGACGAATAGCTGTGTCAAGCCATGCACTGAACATTTGTCTGATGCACTCCCACAGCTCTGTCAGATGAACTCAAGTAAGCCACCGCTTCATCAACACCGCCTGTCATGCAGCAACATCCAGTAACACATCGCTTTTAGCCAACAACCATTCATCCGCAACTTGAAGGCGTTTGAACTTTTCCACTCAATTCATTTTCACGCACTTTTTAATCACACCATTTATTCAGTTGTTACAGCTGTATAGATAGGCATAGCAAAGCCCAATGATACTGCAATATTCTTTAAAAATTAGTCGAGCTTCTCGACAGTCTTCCCATGTACCTCCTGGTAACTGCAGAAGAATTTTTTGGTGTCCATTTGGAGCCTCTCCCATAAAGTATGGGGGTCTACAAAACATCATAAATAGCTTTAATCCGAGTAAGCGCTGAAATGAGATGTTAATTTGTCAATCAACAGAAAATTACTCACCAACAATTGTGATAACTGATCAATCAATCATCTTAATTGAGCCAAACTGGCACAACACAAAAGCCTTTTCTGACTCCAGCCTCTCAAATTTGAGGATTCTTTGCTTTATAAATTCAATATCTGTGGAGTATGGACTGCTGATCGAACAAAACGAGCAATCAGAAGATTTACTCCTGAGGTTAGAAAAGAGTTTTAAGCTGTCAGTTTGAGACGCTTCAACAGATTCTTAGAAACAACAGGAACTTCTTTGATACAGAATCCATTTATGGCAAAGCTGTTGCACTGGATCACATTCAAATACAGAGCTAAACTCAGAATTGACTTATTCTATGTCTGTTAGCGTTTGGAGAGTAACGTCTCTGTCCTTGACTTGCATTGCATTTGTCTGTCAGGAGTGGTGATCTTTTTTAATGTCACAAAGGAACAGAGAGAGAGAGACCCACAGAGTGAGAGAGTGTGAGAGAGAAAGACCCTGAGGGTGGACAGCAGAGAGTCAGTCAACAACATGCTGAACATCTGGTGTGGCCCCTCATGGCCTGACCAGCTCATTGCAATTCCTGTTGCGTGGTGGCCAGCTGGTCACCAAGCGCTCGGCCTCTTGCTCTATAACGGAGCTCATTTGAGTCCAAAGCGCTCCAGCAACTCCGCAACAGCTGCTCCTGCTGACACAGGCTGACCTTCTCTCTCACAGCGAGCTGAGACATGAAAGGAGAGATCAGGCAGTGCCGCATTTTATGGTGCATGTTCCCGCAGTTCTTAATTACCTGCACTTCTTGTGCATTTCACATATCTTGACAATAAAGGACAACTGTGTTTAGTCTGCATTACGTCAAGTTAACAGTTTAATGTGAAGTTGCGTTTGTGTTGTGTTAGCGCGCTGAAAGAATGTATACATTGGACATGGCGTCATGGTCCTGGCTGTGCCTCTCTTTCTCCCTGTCTGAGTGTGGTGACCTACTACCCTGCTGCTTACAGTCTCAACACTGAGACTCATCCTCCAGTCTCCAGACTCCTCCAGCAGGCTTTAAACCACAGCTCCATTCGAAACCAGAATGTTCCGCCGTGCTAGTCTGTATATGCATACTTGTAGCTTTTACCTTCGTGGCACAGACAGACATTTGGGCTGCATGCAGACAGAAGAGGGGTCCACATGTGTTCTTAGGGAGATGTTTATGCCACACAGACCCTTGCAGATACAAAGTAAAACACTGGCCTAATATGGTCTTTTCAGTGAACAGTCGATGATTTGTTTGCAAGAAAATAAGTGAGTGTGAGCATCATTCATGGAAGTTTAAGAGACTTAAGCAAGACTGACCTGGACAAATCTTTTTATTGTGAGGAAACAAAAGAAAATTAAGTCTGTGTTCCTGCCAGTTCCTGAGTTTAGAGGATCATCTGTCCTGTTGGGTTCAGGCCTCTTTAACACTGGGTTTAGATCTCTGACAGGTTATAGACTGAATGGACTGAACAGCTCAGGTCTCTAATGTTTGCTTTCATCTTCATTATTCTGGAAGACAGAGTGTGTTTTCCATTTGACAAGCTTGTGGGAAAAATGCTCGTGTGATTTTGTTGAACTCATGTCATAAATATTAGCTTGAAAATCAACTGAACTCTTCACTTGTTGGCTCACATTGAGTGTGGCCCTGAACTGCACACAGTTCACATCTGAGTTTCAGGTAGCAGACGTAGGTAACGGTGGAGGTGAGTCAAGTCAGATCAGCAGTTTGGGTTCAGTTAGTACGTTGTAAAGTCAATCAGTTTGAACCTTGTTAACTGGTTTATATCATGTGCTTTAGGTGCTGAAAGACACGCCATGAGCAAAGTATGTGGTCAACGCCAAGACTTTCCACCTTAAAGCTGCAGGGTACTGATGATAATCTCAAAAACATGGATTCAGAATATATACGTAACAAACATAAGCAATCGATCCTGTCAGCTGGCAGGGTGGAGCTCTCTGTGTCATTATTTCTACTCACATCAGTTTTGGTTTGGACATGTATAGCTGAATTACTTCAGTATTACAGATTGCCATTGTGCAATTTAGAGTAGCTCTACAGTGTTTAAGAAGAGTCATGGGTGAGCTGGTGTGCTTGAGCTGCAGCAAGTAGCAGAGGGGTGAGTGGAGTTGGAGGTGGAGACCACAGCTCTTTCTCACTATAGTGGACATAAACAGGATAACACTGGCCTTACATGTAAGACATTGTAAGACATGAGGACATTATTTGCTTGGAAAATTACTAAAAATGGAATTTTGATACATGGAGATAAGTTTTACAGTGAAAAAGAAAAGAAAAACCGTCTGTTTGTCAATGCATTCTGTCATGAGCAATATGATTTAGGCAACTAGGACTTGTGTTTAAGATGGCAGTAAGATGTGGTTATAAAGGCCCTGTTGTAGAAAGGAGGCCGCGTCTATCATCAAAGTCAGATACTTCTATCCACCTGTTCTTCCTCTCTCAAAGGATAGATTCATTGTTTTTGAAGTCAGTCTCATCTCCATCATTTTCACCAATTATCCTCCTAAAAAAAAATAAAAAAGACTTGTGGTAAAAACAGTGTGCAGCGCATTTAACGAGTATGGACCCCTGTAGACAAAAACTGTAAAAATAAATAAACAACCGTTTTTCTGTGTATGCAGTCTTATTAAAAAGTAAGGAACTGTCACTGTGATGTTGGTTTTATAAAATGGTTTATACCATTTGAATCATGAAGTCTTGTGCTTTCAAATCTTGTGTACTTTGTTGAATGTGATTCAGACTTGGCTGATTGGTACAAGACAAGCAGAAGAAACCAGGGGACGGCCTTTTCTCCAGGGGAAGTCAGACAAAACAGTGAGATGAAAGAGCAGGAGATAGAAAGAGGAGGGAGCAGGAGATGAAAGTGCAGAGCAGCAGCCATCAACCTTCCTTTCATCTCCTTACACTCCCTCCATCTGGACTGCACCTCGGCCGGCATTCCTCGTCAGCATCATCGTCAGAGCACGCTCCACTGTTGTCTGGCACTGCCTCCTCCCAGGGTTGGCCGGCCTTGCGTTTCCTTTCAGCTGGCAGAGAAGAACACCTGTAACCAGGTATCCCCACGAGGCCGCGCTCTGGGCTCGCTGCCTCTGTAATCACCACATCAACTATTTGACTCTCTGTATGAGTCACCGGAGACCCGGGCAGGGAGGAAAATGAAACACCTGCTCTCTCTCTCAATCTCCATCTCTTTTCTGTGCTCGCACAGCGTCCTGCTGAGCTACAAGGAGAACTGCCAGAAGGAACAGTTCAGCATCAGGTGAAACACGAGCATCCCGCCGGAGCTAATTCCTGCCTTTGCTGCGAAGAGGTTTGTGCTTTCAAGGTTCCGGGTGCTGTTTGTTGTTGCGCTAAACACTGCCAAAACCTGGAAGAACATGCATACATTTAAACTGCTTGTTCCTGCAAAGACAGTTAGTGTACACTGTTGGCCGGTAACACAGTATTTATGTAGTGTAAGGGATTATAAGATTACTAACAATTTCAAATTCTAGAAGCTCTCTGTTCCATTAACATTTTCCAGCTTGTCCGCTGTCTTACCACGAGTTTACACCAGGTGGAGGGATGATACCAGCTTGGTGTGTTCAGGTGACAGACTGGTCCATACACATTAGCTTGGTGCAGGGGGAGGTGAGGGGAGGAGGCTAGTTTCTACCAAAAGACAGGGAATTATTGTGTTCGTGCTTGTTTGCTAACATTAGTCACAAGTTGGCATATGTTTGAGAGACAGTTTGATTTACAACTGACTGACTACATGCTTGTTAAACCACAGTTTTTCTGCAAGATGTGAGATAGTGATTTGTGAATTTCTATTTTTGTGTGCATTTAAATACATGCATTAAAAACCCTGCCTGAAACAATGAAAATGTATCCTAAAAAATCTCTAATTTAATAATACTGAATGATTATGTGTAATACTATATGTCAAATAGTGCTTGTGTGTGTTTAAGACATATAGTGTAATATGCATATATACAATAGAAGTGGGTACACCTCTAAGCAGTGTATCACCTCTCAATAATTGCATTACTTATAAGAGGACAGATGGAATAATTATTCTTATGAACAATCCAAAACAACTATATTGAAAATACAGGTCCCAAAGTGGAAACTGAACACATGAAAAAGGGGCACATCTGTAATGACTGATATGCAAGTTAGCAAGCCTGTGATCATTAAACTTATACAGTACAGCTGTAATGTCCAATTAGCCTGATAACATGCACATGGTTGGGAAATAATTAGCTCATCCCATTACTTTCTCAGCATCGGCCCATTGGATTGAGTCTATCTGCATGTCCACATCATGGCTCCACGTGGAAAAGAATTGCCGGAGGAACTGAAAAATCTGCTTGTGAGACTTTACAAACATGGAATATGATACAGAAAGATCAGTGACCAACTAAAAATGGGTCTAGACACAATTGCAGTAGCAATCAGGAGGTATAGAATGAACCATAGTTCCACTAATCAAGCCACAGTGGCCGTCCTCCTAACATGGCACTATGGACAGTGCTCTACGTTCATAATCTCACTGAAAAACAGATAAAGTGCTTCAGACCTGGCACAGATGTTATCAATGGAAATCAGGGTTCATGTGACGGTTCAGTAAGAAGGACTGTCCTAATGTCAGCCTCTATGAACCAGGGCCAAGAAAATAATCTTGCTGTTCGCCACAAAACTGCAAGATGAAACTTTCCTAAAGAACATGATAAGAACCCTGATGAGCACTTGGAGCACATTCTATGGTCTGATGAACCCAAGATAAACATGTTTAGCTCAAATGGGGTCAAGCATGCTTGGCATGAAACTGGTTAGACAACTACAGTGAACGTATAGTCCTGACAGCGAAGCACGGAGGTGGTAAAGTGATCATATGGGGCTGCGTGAGTTAAAAACATGTTGACATTTATAGATGCACCATGAATGCCTGTGGATATGACACAACACTGGCCAACAAGATGACTCCCAGTCTACAGGAGCTTGGCAGAGCAGAAATATTCCAGCATAAGCATCCAAACCCTACTGCCAAACTCACACAAGTTTCTAAAGAAGAAAAAAATGAAAATTACAATTTGCCAAGTATGTAGTCTGACTTGAATCCAGTAGGACACCTTTAGGGCAATTTAAAGAGAAAGTTACAGCAACGCAACCCCAACACAAAAAATAGCTTCTGAAACATGACAGAACATCTCCTGAGAACATTTTACAACTCTGGTGTCCTCCTCGCAGAGGAGGATTGATACCATCATCAGAGTTTACAGTTTACCATAAAAGCAAATAGAACAGTGTTCAAGAAGCAATACAGTTACTTTAGGGTGACAACATTTTGAATCCTTTAAGTATTATTCTTCTGTCTACTGTATTTTCAGACGTGACTTGCCCTCTCTGGAAATATGATTATTTCGGATGTCCATGCTGAATAAACAACAATAAATCCTTTCAGAAATCATAGTAAAAGACATTCAGTGTTTTTGATTGATGCAACAGAACAAACTAATTCCCATGTTCATCAGTCCATTTTACACAGACAGCATAGCAGCTTGTGTCTTACTTGTGCAGCAGTGCTGCAAATACATTTAATCTGCATTGTGACAGTGATTGTGTGTCTGACTCGGAGCCCTTGCTAAATATGGGTGACCTACAGTTTCCTACAGCACCTGAACACCTCATACACCTGTGTGGACACAGCCGTCACTGCTCCAAAGACCTGCTGGAGATCCAGACTTGCTTTCAAATCATATTTTTCATTTAATTTCAATGATCAGAATGGCATCACAGTCTCTAAACTAAGGATAATGCAGATGGAGATGCTGGTATTTATTGCAATGTTTCTGTTGTTGTCGCTCATGTTTATTATGGTTATTTAATACATCACCATCTGATCCCTCTCATCCATCCATCCATCATCTATACACCTTAATCCTCACTAGGGTCATGGGGGGCGGAGCCTATCCCAGCTGACTCAGGGTGAAGGCAGGTTCACCTGGACAGGTAACCAGTCTATCACAGGGCCACACTTAGAGACAGACAACCAAGCACACTCACATTCACACCTACAGACAATTTACAATCACCAATTAACCTCAACATGTTTTTGGACCTCGTGGGAGGAAGCTGGAGAACCCAGAGAGAAACTCTACCGGGACGCAAACCGACCGGCAACTTTCTTATTGCGAGGCAACGGTGCTAACCACCGCTCCACCTTGCAGCCCCCCTGTCAATCATTTAAAAGAAATTGATTTTTAAAGATAGTTATTTACAGATTTCAGTTACTCTATAAATGACTGTTAACCACGATGGCTATAACGCCGACAGTGTGATATTTCTTTTCATTATTACAGCTGGCTGGCTGATCAGCTCTAAACGATAATCAGCATTTATTATGACACCCTCTGCCATCCTGAACACTGGAGGACTGTTAAATATTACCCATTGAGCTTTAGGTTGAATAGGCCATTAGGGAAAAGGGCGATTAGAGTGGCAGTCAGCTATGAAGAGCACAGGGACGCCTGCACTTGACGAGTTCTGCAGGGATCCAGCACAGGGGACCGGGCGATCAAAGACACTTAATATGCAATCACACGGAGTGATTAACAAGGCTAATTGGAAATAAGTGCCACATAAAGCAGGCTGCTAGTGAAACGGCTGTATAGTAAAATAATAAATTCTGCCATTATAAAGTAAAGCTGGTCAATAAAGTTTGGGTCAAAGAGGCATTGTTTAGCAGCCTCCTGAGAGTTGGTCACGGTGCCTCGAGGCCTGAATTAAGTAAAGATTTAAACTGGCAAACTTGATTCATGAAATCTGCAACAAGAACTGCTTTGATCACCAATTAACAATAGCTGCAGAAATACTGCTACCATCCCAGTAGTGCCTCATTTACATTACACTGACTCCATATGATACGTGCTAATTTATGCCAGTGTTACAAGTCTTAGCCTGCTGCAGATCTCAGTATCCTTCAAACAGCGTTCTCTTAAACCCAGAGAGCACCACCTGCTCACTGACAGACGTCAAATCGTCCAAGGTAGCAGCTCACTAGGGAACATGTGAAGCACTGTGCTGCTAAAGAACTGGATGTTTTGTTGGTGGAAAACAAACCAGAGCTGTAAGGAGAACGGATATTGGACTTGTATGCATCAGATAAACATGTGAGGGAGTATGTTGTTGTGTTGTACTATAAAAATTAATCAAGCTTAAATTCTAGCGAGATGATGACTCGATGTGTAGATTTAAGTTTAAAGCCACAGTTGGACAGCAGCTAACATGCAGGTACATGCACATACTTTGCATAAATGAACAGTGAGTCTGCTGGTTTATGGTCTGACAGAATCAAATGGAAACATTTGCATCACTCAGACCCTCATAGTGATGTAGATAGAGAAAGTAGAATATTTTTTTAAAATTAAAACCGCAAGTCTACAACTATAACTACTTTTTCTTGTTTTTTTGTTGTTTTTTTTTTTTTTACAATTTTGCATTCATGCAATGATTTTTCTATTGATAGTTGCCAACCTTTGTTGTAGAATCTAACAGGAAATATAAATGTCACCATTTCTGTCTTAATCTTAAATGTCTTCATTTAAATATAATAAGAGGTCAGAGGTAGAGTTTGGAGCTTTTAGTCAGTATGAGCTCTGAATGGTAAGAAACACACTCTCACACACACACACACACACACACACACACACACACACACAATGCTATATGTGTGTATTTCCCAGTGGAGCACAGCGGGAAATGATTTTCCTGTGCCATGTATTGAGGACAGCGAAGAATTCTGCAGCGCTGTCAAAACATGTCAGAGTACTTGAGGGAGAGCAGTGTGTCGACTTGCTGGGGGAATAAAAAGAAACAGTCTCTAAAAGTTGGTCTGCTTCTCCACCTGTGTGCCCTGAGCCATCCATCCATGTATGTGGGTCGTTGCCTCTGACAGACACACTCCTCTCAGCTGAGAGAGTTTTCTACCTCAGGGAGTCGCCACGCAGCATAAACATTACAACACACAGCTTCAGCTGTCACAGTCAGGTCTGGTTATGCTTCACCTGGGCGCTCTCTCTTTTCTCTCTACTTTTCTGACTTTTGCTGCTGTCCGTGTCTGAGGTTCCACAAAAACTCCTGAGGGGATTCAAAAGTTGATGGTTTTCCAGCTTTATCTGTCTCAATAAATGTGTTCGGCTCTCCAGCTACCCTTACACTTTGTGTGACGATGACACAATCCCTTTATAAACACAAAATGTACCATATTGCATATTCATTGTTTAGTTTGGGGAAGAGTACTTAACATGTTTCAACAATGTTAATTGAAAACTTCTTGCCATCAAAAAAAACCTCAAAGTTCAAACCTAAGGACAGTTTTGTTTCACAACTCTGTCACTGATATTGCTATGTCTTCAATTATTGTTGTTCTCATGTGATCACAGTTTTGTTTATTCCAACTGGCCTAACATTAGAAGCAGTCAGATTTCTGCTTACTGAATGTCCATTATTAGGGTGAAGGCAGGTTCACCTGGACAGGTAACCAGTCTATAACAGGGCTACACTTAGAGACAGACAACCAAGCACACTCACATTCACACCTACAGACAATTTACAATCACCAATTAACCTCAGCATGTTTCTGGACCGTGGGAGGAAGCCGGAGAACCCGGAGAGAACCCACGCTGCACGGGGAGAACATGGAGACTCCACGCAGAAAGATCCTGGTGATCCGACAACCTTCTAGCTGTGAGGCGACAGTGCTAACCAAGTCACCTTGCAGCCTGACTGAATGTAACACTTCTTAAAGGGGTTTAGTCAAGTAAAACATTGACACAGTCTCCTACACCCTCCTGCTGAAGCAAGATAACTGATGTCAATGCTGTTTATTAATTTTTTACTCTTTTTACACTCGTCATCTTAATCAGCAAAGGGATGGGTTAAGGTTTTGCACCCACAATGGTCAGAGCCAGAACTGTTGTCTTTTTCTCCCTCTTTCCACGACAAGGTGAGTGTAATGAGATAGACAAAGACAAATATAAAACACATTGTTTTGGGTGCAGAGTAAAATTAAAACGTGCAGTCATGGCAAATATCAATCTGGCTTTGAGGACATCACATGTAGGTAAGGTAGCTGTGGACAAAGCTTTAAGATTTGTATTCATATCTTGGGTTGTTGTGTTTAGCCAAGTATATGCTTCAGTGGTGAACTGCTGTAGCATAAAGCTGAGCTGATCGTGTTAAGCTTGTGGTGAAAACTACAAAAATGTGAGCTTCACATCTTACATGTCTTCTGCTACAAAGTGAAAGACCTTCTCATGCATACAAGGTGCAATCAAGACATTCAGACAGTGCGACAACAAAAAGCAAAATCTGTGCGTGCTCTAAATTTGACCGCTATTGTTCTTCCTTGCGCAGTGAGACATCAGTCACAGCACTCCTGCCACATTTGTAACACTGTGTGAGAGTCATTCCCAGGGCTGTGCACTATGAATTCGATTCAAACTTTCAATGTAGACTTGTATTTTAACATCCTGAACCAAGAACATTATCTGAAATGATCTGAACTGTGGCACTCACCAATTCTCATCCACTCACAGTGAGTTGAAAACACATGGTTTTGACCCAACACCTAAATCATTGAAAATAAATTGCAAATTAACGCCACCAGTTGCACAGAAAGGCGTTTACTCTAAAGACGGATTCAGAGTACTTCCCAGCACAGAAGCAGCACTTGTGAAAGTTATGAATGACCTTGTCCTAGCTTCAGGGATGCACGTCTCAATACTGGTCCTGTTAGATTTCGGTGCTCTACTTGATACCATGATTAATAATGTGTTATTACAGGGACTGTAACCTGCCGTTGGGATTTTTTTATTTTATTTTTTTAAGCATCGGCTATTTTAAGGGTTTAATATGTAGCATTTCTACATTAAAATGTCTAAAAATGACAAGATCAAGATCACATGTTTTGATTCTTGTAACATCATTGTTAATGTTTCCAACAATGTTAAAGCCTGAAGAAATCTGTAACTTAATTACTTTAGCATACAGCCCAATAGCTGTCAGCTTATCCAGAATGTTTACAGAGTTTTCCACTGGGTGATACAGGGAGGCAGCTAAACTGGGCTTGTGGTCACAGGTTGAGCCAACGCAAGTCAGGATCAGATTCTGTTACGTATCCTCACATGCTGGCATTGCACCAGTTTCAGTCACGGCATTGGTGGCATGATGGTGAGTATAGCAGCTGACCTGGGTTTCATTCCTGGCCGTTGCATGAACTGCGTCCAGGAAGCTGTGCGGTAAATTTAGGGTCTTTCTCAATCATATGTAAGAAATTTAAATATTGTGTGAAAAGTTCTAAGATGAACTCCCTATCTCCTACACGTGAACATGTCAATAACGTGAAGGTAATCTTGTTCAACTGGATGTGGAACCCACAGAAACACAACCTTTTATTGAACTTTTCTTCCACATATCATCACTAAAAAATTCAACAGTAAATTCACAGTAAGCAAACTGAATTACTGTGGGTTTTTTTGTTTTTTTTAACATATACTTCTTAGATTTAGTGCCAGCTTCACCCTCCACAAGACCCTCTGCTCTATTCATCTTCCTCTATCACAGCTAAATACGCCAGATCCCGATCCAAGGATAAACTTTTTACGACGCCGCTCATCATCCAACCCTTGTGCCAGACACTGAAAGTGGGGTAGCAAATCAACTCAGCCCTTACACTGTTTGTGGAACATATGGTGATTTTTCACTGGCCTCAACTTTACCCTCTGCAAGTTTCTTCTTGATAACTTCACTGTATTTCTTCCTCCAGCTGTTCTCCTGGCCTGGTAATGCTTGTTACTGCTGCGGCAGCATCCTCTGTCGGCCTAGATACGTCAGCCAAAAAAACATTTTCCACCAGCAAGTGTCATTCGCATGCAGTACAAATGATTACAAAGCTCAAAGAGGAATGGACGGAGATAGAGAAAGATGGATTCCTCTGCTGCAGAGTGAAAGTGACCAAAGAACCACAGAGTGACAATTAATACAAACAGCAGTAAAGAAACTTGTCGTTGACAACCCACATCCCACAACAACAGAAAAGCTTGTCTGTGCTCGGCTGCTCGTTGTCGTCCTGCACATACGCTCACACAGGGGTAAGAAGAAGTCCTACAATTTAACACACAGGGAATAGCAACTCCCAAGGAAATGAGGCCAGAGAACTGATTACATGAGAGAAGGACTGTGTTCACAGTGTGGAGATTGAAGATGCAGCACCCTTAGCAAGAACGGATACGACTGACAAAAAAAAGTAAACTCAAAATTTCACAAATTGCATAAAATGACACTCCTAATCTACAGACAGGAAAGATCAGATTGGTACAGTGCATATGGAACTCATGGATAAACTTGAACTGGTGCTGCATGTGCAGCTCGGTAAGCTTACCCTAACTAGTCTTATAGCTGTTCTTTACTAAAACAGAGAGGTGGCCCAAGAGACTCCAGTGGTGCAGCTAAAGGAAGACGACACGTCGCCCGAGCAGGAAACTGAAGGCCTGAACGGAAACGGCGCTGGTGCAACGATCGGATTCTAAGGATAAAGAAAAATTTGAGGGCGGTCCCAAAATACTCCAGGTGGGAACTAAAACACACTGTGTGCCAATAAAAAAACTGGTATTGCTCTCATATTTCAAAACTGAAAACAATATCTGTAAAACTGACAATCTGACACCAGCTTTTATACTGGTATGTTCATTATTGTTATTATTGAGGGACTTTTGTTTTATCCACATCTATCCAAATTGGACACCACTGAAAATGTAAAGATGTAATGTAAATGTAAAATGTAAAAATGTAAAGTGCTATATCTTTTGAATGCTTGAACCTACAGACATCAGTGAGGGCTCTATTGAAAGCTTATAGCCAGAGGAATCCATATCTGGACACAGAGTCACTCTATGAGTTATAGAAATCAATAGTTCATCATAAACACTAAATAAAATATATATTTTTCATAAAAAATATAATAAGATCACATCAAAACAAGTGTTATGGGCAAGTTTAAATATATATTTACAATTCACACTAACAACACACACTGCAGACTGTATATTTACTGTATAACTCAAACTGTACACATATTCTCAGCACTACAACACTCACTTGTTTTCTATGAGCCGCTCGTTATAACGGCCTCAGTTTGGAGAAAACACACAGATATGCTGCTGTCTCCACTTGTGCAGCCTCCATCACTTCCCCTGTTGTCTATTTTCTCTTTTCTGTACGTTTTGCCGTGTTTTTGTGCTTCAAAACTATCCCCACACTATCCCACAACTAACCAGATGGGGGCCTGGCGCATGACGCACACTTTACGCACCACTTCTCATGAGCCGCAACGCGCGGCTGCCACAGCCGCCACACACACACAATCCTGCCTTCCCATATACCCACGTGTTCGCCTGCTCATTGGCTACAAGTTTATAGTGTCAGAGAGTGTCTGCAACCCGACTGGTTGAATCTACAAGGGTGGAACTTGTGCGTACCGGGCTGACTGTCTGAGACACTCCATTGGCTCTTCAGGCTGTGAGTCACCCACCAAAGCCCTCGTATTGGCCAAACTAGGTGTCAATCAAAAGCTAAGTCCTCCGTCTAGCTGACTGTAGCGCTTTCAGCTGGCTGATTTTGCCAGAAGAAATGAATAAAACAGCCGGAGCTGATCTCAAGCTGGGAAGACATTACTGCAGAGTTTGTGCCTTTGAGGATCTAATAGGTTTTACGGAATTATTTTACTGGATTATGTTGACTGGTTGTGTCCGGACAGAATGAGACCAAGCTGGTGAGAAACGAGCGATGTTTGAGCTGCAGAGAGCCTTCAAAAGTAAGAAAACTCGGATTTTAACATTTTGCTTTTCTGTACAAAAAGCTCTTTGTGTCAACGCTGTGGTTGCTGCAGGTCAAAAAGGGTTATATCATCGGAAAGAGGAGACTCTGAGCTTTCATTTGATGTGTATATTGTCGGGAAACGTGATTGTGGAGCGAGCACATACGGCTGTAATGTTTTTGGAAAGGGACAGTCCCGCCGGTGGG
Organism: Stegastes partitus; assembly: GCF_000690725.1. NCBI lineage: Eukaryota > Metazoa > Chordata > Actinopteri > Pomacentridae > Stegastes > Stegastes partitus. Next base: position 397,532 of record NW_007578314.1, read on the forward strand.
ACGTTGGAACGTTAAAGAGTATTTGGTCTAGACTGAACATTGACTCTGAACGAAGACTAAAAAATGTGTTTCGCATTTTACTCCTTCATATGTTTGCTGCTGAGCTAATTTTGACTAGTTTATTTGTTGCTGGGTAGCTTAATCTACAATCTACATCATGCTCTTTGTCCTAACAACCAAGGTACCAAGGTCCCAATGCTGGAGATCCTTCTCCATGGTGACAACAACTGGTGCACAGCAAAGTGTGGATTTTGCTAGGAGACAGGCATTTTCCCCAGCTCCGACATCTGACCTGACCATCTTTTCCTGATTCCAAGAGGGATCACTAGCTGACCACAGCTCAAATACATCCAGAACTTTACAGAAGATAACCCATCAATAGGTCCTTCTTGTCACTGTAGGTCCTGACAGTCTGCAAAAGAAAAAAAAAAAAAAAAAAAAAACCAAAGGGAAAAAAAATTGTGAATAACTGAATAAAAGTATTCTTCTCTTCATGAAACATATAAGGAATAATGGAAGCACTAGGCTAAATGTTTCTCAGCCAAATACATACCTTTTACACAGAAAAAAAATTGACTTGTCAAAAGGTAGGGAAAGCACAGGTGTGTTAGCTATGGCTACATTATACTTTGGGGAGATCATGTTTTTGTGCAGCCCGCTTCACTGTTATGGCTTACTGATGCATCTATTGAAATTGAATCAGATTAAGATTAAGATAAGCTTTATTTGCCACATACACACATATATGTACATGGTACAATGAGCTGTAAAATGTGTTGTGTACCAGCATCCAGTTTAATCATCAGTAATAAACCTGTGCTGTCCCCATTGTGACAAGTCAAAATTTGGTCCAAAAGATCAATTCAGTAACAACAAATAAATATCTGTGTAGCTAATGAGTAATGTCACTTTACTTTTGGAGGATGCAGAATCAGTTTTAGTTGCTATTGTGTGTCATCAGGTGCTGTCATTGCCCCATCTTCTGACGAGGCAATGGTGGTACAGTGGAATACATAGCTGCTTGCCATAAAGTTTCATCCCCAGCCAGTGCATTGGCAGGAAAGGGATTGCTGACTTTATCAAGTAGTCCGGTAGCTTTGGATGTCTTTTAAATCGCATTTAAGCACTTGTCGGGAGAATGCTGAAAAACCTTGGGGTAATGTATATTACTGTCAACTACAGTTGTAAGTGTAGCACATTTATCTGTATCTACTTATGTATATGAATCTGGCGCAGACTAACTTCTTGTGTTATTTGCATTTGCGTTTTGATGTTTCAATAAAATCATTGATCCGGCGTATACTGCATG
>NW_007578315.1:0-75828 GCF_000690725.1 Stegastes partitus
CTACAAAATTGCGTAGCTCTAGGCCAAATGTGCTTTTGACAATGTAGAAGGTGGCGCTGTGGAGCAGTTTTTCTATTGAGGTGTGTATTGTTCGAGTGAGTTTTCGAGTATGTTTAGGGCCTCAAAAACGCGTGTCTTTGTCACAAATAATAATGATAATCCAAGCAGTTCCAATAGGGTCTTCGCACCCTTTTGGGTGCTCGGACCCTAATAATAATAATCACAACGGTTACAATAGGGTCCTTGCACTGGTGTGCTCGGACCCTAACAAGCATAACACAAGATAGGAATTACCTTTGAGTTTATTGAAAAATGAGTCCATTGTACAGATCGAACTACATTGTTAACAATAGCTTGCACTGCACACTGCTTGGTAGACGGCTGCTTAGTGCCCAAAACAGAACCTTTACATGGGAGACAGCAAACTGGATAAACATCCATGTCAACACATGAGACAGACTGAAAACTAGTCAAGAGTTTTAATAAATCTTTCACAGAAAGAATTAGGTGATTATCATCAAAAGATGATTTACTCAAAACATTTTGGAAGTAAATCATAGTTGTGACACATGGAAACCCAAATTTTAAATTGACTTTTTGTTGTACTTCCCTAAAAGATCACGTGGCAAGACAGTGATCACTACATCCACGTACATATGCATGTCAACGTTACCACAGCATGCTTCCTTTGTGTCTCTTCCTCACACACAAATTACACTTAGCACTCCCCAAAGGCATGTGAACGACAACATCTTTAGATTCAATTAAAGGTCTCATTAGTTTAGGCAAAGTCAATCACAGTACAGCATCAGACACAGAGGATCTATCCTATGTACAAACGGTATATAAGAGCATAACAGATTCAGTCACAGTCAGTCAGAGGGTGCGTTAACTGCATTCTAGCATTTTTTTTCAATACAGGACACATTGTTAAAATAAAGAAAAAATATGAACTAAAAGTGAGAATCAGTTTTTTTGTTGGTTGGTTCTCTTCTGCATGATGCCAAAACACTACAGTTTGTAATTAAGCCATCTCAATACCCACATTAAACCAGAGGCACCAGATGAAGCAAAATGACAAATTTAAAAACTGGTATTAAATGGAGAAACAGGCAATTATCTCATTTAATGGATTTTATAAATCCTGTAAATTGATCTATTGCGTTAGTGGTTACATGATGAAAACACCACCTCAGTGCAACACGAGGCAGATTTTTTATTTTTTTTTATTTAAAAAACAAAAGATTTACAGTAAATCTTATAAATAAAATGGTTTGAATGAGCACCATTAAGAAGGTATTTTAGACAATTTCAAAGAAACTCACTTCATATGGTCACAAAGAGTCATGTTATCATCATTTACAGTGGTTTCCCCCAATTTAAGTTACACAAATAAACACACAGGATTTCATCTTGCATAAATGTGGTTCAGTAGATGTTACTTGATCAGTGGAAGAAAACACACACACACACACACACACATCTGACAACAGATGAAAAAAATATGTACAAACTTCAAAAAAATAGATGCTTCTGAGGAGAAATTCGTACATCTTAATATACTACATTTACTTCTCCACAACAAGACAGATTAGTGCTATACATGTGATCTGTGCAGTAACATTACAAAATCTTAATCCTATATGAGTTTAGAAAGTAGTTGCATTGTTGAGTCATTAGAGTGAGTGAGTGATTTATATATTACATTCTAGCATCATCACTGGAGTTCCTTTATTTGTTCATGTCTAAAAAAAACAGAGAGAATTAACACAGACTGAAGTTAATTGCATTGTCCTGCATTTTTCTTGAATACAGTCACAGACCACTAGAAAACGTGCCATGGCCACATGTTTCACAGTAACACGGTCAAAAGAGACCACACACATTTAGCTGGACCTGCAGAGGAGTTTGGCACAGAAGATGTCTGCGTACACTATCTGTGCTATTTTTGCATGCTCTGGATGGTTTCACTGTAATGCAATGTGGGGGTTTCTGGTGCAAAATGTCCAGTTTGCTTGAGGTCAGAAAAGATTACACACCTGGATCAGGAACAACTTAAACGGAGACTGTAAATCTCTGCTTACTAACTGGTGAACGCGCTGCTATGTGATGTGTAAAGAAAGACAATATTCTTTCCGAAACGAGATTAAAGAATGAATGCTGCACCAAGAGGCCTCTCTGGGATTTGAAAAGCATCATCAAATAATTAATGTGTTATGAATTACATATGTAAATCATATTCTATTGACTAGTCTAAGTGAGCAGTGGTGTCGGCTGAAGGAGAGAACGATGACCGGCTGAAGGAATCTCTCATAGAGCTAAAGGGATATTGTGTTCTGTAGTGTTGGAATGCCTTCACAACGTGTCAGTGCACTTGCAAATGTCTTTAACCCTGTGATGAACCCTGATCAGGAAGAACTAACCTGTTGGCTTCACTCCCAAACAGCTGTTAAAATTTATCAGGTTATTTGATGCTCTTATTTTATAAAAGTCTTTGTCTTTTTACATTCTTTTCTTTAAAAACAACAGTCGTACTTGTAATGGACCCTAATGAGTCCTGTTTTTTTTTTTCTCATAAGTGCTCTCTTTTGATCTTAGTTTCTTGGGTTTTCTCACTGCTGATCGATGGCACAGCGACTTGTTCATGTGGGATATTAGAAACACATTCATCTACTGCCAATCAGTAGTTGCAATTACTTAAATTAAGAGTCATCTTGGAGCTAAGAAGCTGCTCTCATTTACCATGTTAGGAAAAAGCTTGATGGCTGTTTCCCACACGGTTCTTGATTTTTTTAATATCTTCTACACTCTAGCTATGCTGCTGGTCTCATGATGAATCACAAATCCACTGACCACAGCGTCACGTCTGACTGTGGGGTGGAGAAAGCAGCGTGTTTCCTCAGCTTGTCTCAATCGGCTGCGGGTCATCTTCTTCTTCTTCCTGACTGGTGCCGTCTGGAAGCTGTTTGCTCCAGTAGTTGCACTGGTCAAAGGTGTCAGAGCGGTGAAAGTCTGCTTCTTCATCCTGAACCAGGACTGGGAAGACGTGGTCGACCATGTCACACAGGTGCCCGTAGCTGAGGAAGAGACACAGACTTTTGCAGTTTTTACTGTGCAACGACAGAATCCAGACATTGGTAATGTTGTTTACTGTACTTGGGCACTGGCTGCATTATCATCTTCCCTTAGGGGAAAAACATCTTAGCTTGTTTGGATTTGTTTAAACCAATCACAGCCCAGAATGCAGCAAAAGTGCAGCTGCAAAATAGCACCACCTGCTGGCCAGCTCAGGAGTTCAATCATATTGACAGGGTGCTGATTAATCATACCTAACATGGAAGCGCCTTTGAACAAATTGATAAAAATCAAAAGAAAACAAAGACCATAGCTTACGAGGAGATATTGGTTTTGGCGTGCTCCTGGATCAGCTCCCCCTTGGGATTGACGGTGAAAATCCTGTTCAGGGGAACACCCACTTCCTTATAGGAATACACATCCTAAAATCACACACACAACAAAAACAATCAGCATCCAACAAACGAGTCCAAAGTAGGAACATTACAGGCGTTCTTCAATCTGTCTGTGTGTGTTTGTATTCTTACCGTGGCTCTGTTGCCAAAAGCAGCGTAGAACGGCTCAGTGTTCGGGTAGAAAAGCTGCTTGATGTCTGTCAGACACTCGATCTTAAACTTCTCTGGTTTCTTCTCAATCACCTCCCTATACAACACATAATATCAGACACATTTTATATAGATTTGTTGTTATCCTTTTTGCCCACCGGGACTGTACATTTGTGTCCATTCAACGGGATTCTGAAGGAGTACGGCTAAATAATGCACACTGAATTTTAGCGACAAAATTTTAATATATTATTTTTGCAAATTCTTATCCGTTTTTCTATCAATGAATTACCGACTGCTAAATATTTGGACGTTTATTTATAGGACTTTAAGGCCATTTTAACTCTCATGTTGGGTGTCTGACCTGTGCAGGGCAGAAAAAAGGCTGCTGGGGCTGAGCAGCACCGGGCCCATCGGCAGCATGGTTCCCCTCTCGTTGACCCAGTGCAGGTAGCCTCGCGTCATATCAGCCATGCCGATAGCTCTTGCCGAGCAGTACATGAATTTATATCCGTTCCTGTGACAGAGAGACACGTTGTACTTGCCACGACACACGAAATAAGCAGCGAGCTAAACGTGTAGGTGTGAGGCAGCACTCACAGGCTGACTTTGTGGTAGAGCCGTGCAATACCCTGATGGGTCCAGTCTTTACCCAGCGTGGGCAGAATGTGACCCAGAGTGTCGGACCTAAAGTGTAACACAAGAAACAGCAACATCACACCGTCAATGCATGTGTCCTTTGCAGCTAATTTCACACATGCATGGCCTTTAACACATGCATGGCAGAGAAACTTTAACCTGTGCAAAGCCTGGCATCTGCTGGCCATCAGCTGGAACTGAACAGGCCAGCTGCTGCAGGCGCTAACTCGCTGTTTCCTACCTTGTGATGGTGCCATCTATATCGGAGATGACTATTTTGTCATCCCAGCTCCAAAGATAGATTGTGCCATGGCAGCGACAGGTGCCTTGATACTGAGTGGTCACGCTGAACACCACGTCATTAGGACCCTCCTTCAGCTGCAGGCTGGCCTGAAAAGCACACACATGTACACAGTGTAAGCACAAAGGTGAGCACAAGACGCACACATAGAGAAGGAGAGGAGGAATGTGTGTTCTTGAGGTTGTGTATTCAGCGATAGGCTTTCTAGATACTCTACAGATGGAATACACATGATAAACAACTATAGATGAGGTTTTCCTCTAATGTAGAAATATGCAGCCCTGAGTTTCGGTTCTCTGTCTATCTGTAAAGCCACGTGTTTCCATTCATGGTAAACATACCCAGCTTTAAAAATCCCCTCTGCTTCACTAGTTTAGAACCCAACAGTCTGAGGCAGCCCCAGTGAAGATGATGTGTTCATGCTTGTCATATAAGCAGAACTTTGCCCACATTCTTGCTTGATCATTGTAAACCAAGTGTGCAATAAATAACAAGCTGCTTCAGAGCTGACGTGACACTGACTTGTGTTTGCAGGAATAAATACTGTACCAGTTGCTCTGAGGTGAGACGAAGAGTCTTTTTATAGCAGACGCTGCCAGAACTCTGACTGAGGGCCTCTGACTGACACGATCCTGACACCTGAATGGATGATCTGTGGTCCTCATCGCTAGAGGACGACTCATCCTTCAATCTGAAAAATCCAAGAGAGCCAGTTTGGTACATGGAGAATACCTCAATGTAAAGATAAAACCAAGACAGTTGTGTGTCTGGTGTCACCTGTTGACTGAGGTCATCGTGAGTGAACTCTCTCCTCGGTCTCCTCCTGCTTCTGTCACTGATTCCTGAGGTGTGCAAAGGTCAAAGGTAACCATCCTTTTCTCTCTTACACTCTGTACTGTCAAAATCTCACCAACGATGTGTCTGTGTGTGTACTTACAGACTTGGAATCACTGTTCCTGCTTCTCCACGAGAACCACCAGCGTCCTCCTTTCTTTGGCATCTTCTCCTTCATGATGTTCTCCACCGAGGCCTGGAGACAACCATGCACATACAACTCAAAACTGACTGAAAATGTAACTTAAAACTGAGAAAAAAACAAAAAACGTCAATGCACAAAAAACAAATCAACCCAAAAGGCAACGTAAAAACATGACAAACACCACATTTCAAATCACACTAAACTCCAACTAACTTGCCACGATGAAGGCAGTTAGAGATGAGAACACAACAGCATGCAAATGACAAGCAAAAGATGCAACACCTAAAAAGAAGACTCTTCTGAAGATTATGGTTGGGTAGCAGAGGGAAGCAATACGTGGGGGAAACAACAAGACACAGAGAAACATACAAAGTAGAAAGAGGTTGATAGATATGGTGACGATGATGGAAAGCTAAGACAAAACCAGACATGCCCTGACAAACACTCAAACAAAGCCAGAAAACATCATACAGGCTGGGAAGGGCTGGAGCCAAACAGACCAGGGAGGCAGTATGAGAAGAGGCCAAAAGCAGAAAACACATAACTCAAACACCAACACTTTGTAAACACAAATGTCGCATGGATGATGGGAGAAAGAATGTATGTAAATAAAAGGGAAAAAAAATAAGGAGGGGGATAAAGACATGGCATTATTAAAGTGTTAGGACATTAGACTCATATTTCACTGAGGTGTAAGACTGGCAGCTTTGATACGAGCTTTGCCTTTGAGTGTTCAGAAATGACCAATTTGCCGTATCTGACGGTGTTAACATAACAATGTTCACTTGGATTAATTGCTTTGTTTGGGAGGAAAAAAGTAATGATTGTGAACACACATTAGCTTGTAGCATTGCATTGAATGAAATAATGAGATACTGCTGAACCAAAGTGAAACAGATTCGGGAGAATTAATTGCAAAATGCTGGGAGTGCACGGGAGAAAAGTGATGCAGGGGGTTGCATAACAGTGAGACACACAAAAAAGGTAATTTTGAACTGTGCTGAATAATACTTTCATGGCATTTGTACTTTGATTTTTATCCTACAGTGCTTTTTCCTTCTACTTCACAGCTTTTCAGAGAGAACTATTGTACATTTAATCCACTCCGTTTACACAACAGCTGCAATCATTAGACACTCTGAACATACAGATAAAAACAGCAAAACATAAAATAATAAAAGAGTAGGTGAAGTAAACAAATAAACCAATAAAACAAAAAAAATAATAATATAAACCTAACAGGGTCCATTCAGCAGCATGATGCACATTTTTACTGTTTAGGCACATCTTTCTAATAATACTGGCTGCTTTATAATAACACGCACCACACTGCAAACAAATGAGAGTAAATATTTGTGTACCACTGCGGTGGTCTTACCTGCGGCAGGGGTTTCTGGTACACCTGCATGGCCAACATGACAGGAGCTGCTGTGTTCCAGTTGTAATACCTACAATAGAAAACAGAGAAATCTACATGCACCTCTTTTTCTCCATCTACCTACAACAGCTTACATATCTAACTGTACAAAAGGAAAGAGGACTTCTGTGCTTAAGATTGTATTAAAGGAATAGTTCAACAGTTTAGAAAGTACACATTTCTTAGCTTAAAATGTAAAACAGTTCTTTTGTAGGTAGCATGGCGTCATCCTAAACGTGATTCAGTGAAGATATAGAGCGCTTTGCTTTGGAAGGTTCCACATGGTCACATTGGATATGACTTTTACAAACAGTACTCGTTACATATGCCTACCTCCTTGAAATTGTTAATATCTGCTTATGCAAAATAAACAGAAACGTATGTGCAGTACATGTCAAATACTAAATGTTTATCACAGTTTCTGCACTTTGTCAAAATGTGAAACTGACTTTGGTATTAAATGTAGTGCTACATACTTGTTTCCTATCTTGACCACCAGGTTCGGGTCGTCGATAATGGAGGGATTTTCTGAGAACTGCTGGTAGGAAACTGCCCTCTCCAGGAACTGCTCTGTAGCATTAAAAACACACACACAGGATACATAAAGAACACACACAGATTAACAGACACATGATATAAAAAGATTATCTGGGGGGTAAGTCTCTGGACTTCTGATTTAACACATTTTATTATTGCTTTTTTATATAATAATTTGATAAAAGCCCCACTTTAACTTTAAAGAAGTAACTGATAATTTCTTGCTTAAGCGTGTTCCTTATCCTACCTCTTGTGATCTCCTTGTTGTCGGTGAGTCCGCCGCACAAAGAGATGGCGACATGAGGCAGGTCACCCATCTGGTCGGACAGACTGTCCACGCCGCTGTCCATCCCGCTGCTGCCCACCGACTGTGGCGACTGATTAGCGCTCCTCACGCCCACCATCATCATCTCCGAGTCCCCCTTCATCGAGCTGCTGCCTCCGTCACTGAGGAGGGAAACACAAACACATTCACACATGGTTGTTTAAAGAAATGTTGTTGTGGAAGTGTAAGCTATTTTAATCATCCAATTAACAACGGCCTGAACTGTAAAGAGCGCTGATTGGGTCAACTGCTACAACTACTTAATTGTAATAATCTCTACAATAAGGCAGTAAGGGCTGGCTGTAGTTATATAACTTACATAATAAAGCACTAAATCAGTGGTTTGGTGCCACACAATACAAAAGTCTGTTCATTTCTATTGATCACAGCTGAGGACCTTCAGAACGGCCACCAGAGGGTGAACTACACCTCATGAATACCGTCTATACAGTAGATGTGTGTCTTCAGGGTGGCATAAGAAGACATGCACAAACATGCACTGTACATGTACACGTATATGTCAGTTATCGTACCTTTTAGGGAAATAGAGAGCAGCTACTTCAGGCTCCAGCTCTGTAATGTCATCCAGATAAATGCCATCAGCGCCCAGGTGTTGGCTTCTCTTTTCTAGAAGGGACAGTGTCAAACTTCATCAGCAAAAGGTGATGCAAAGAGACAGAGTTGAGTTCAAGAAAACCTGTGAGTTGTTTACAGCACCTTTCCTCTTGGATGGTGAATCAGTCCTTCTGATGGGACTCCCTCTGTTCCTGCCCTCAGCCTCCAGGTGATCGGGAAAAATCCTCGCAGACATTGAGGACGCTGTTAAACAATCCACCTCTGCACTCAAAGGCCCAACACTTTCCACATCTCTCACTATGGAAAAAAAAAATAAACCACAGAAAATCAACCGATAGATAAAAACAAACTCATGGATCAACAACATGAATTTCCACAATACGACCACTGGAGGTCCCCCCAGGGCAAATACTACAAGTCTTGAAGGAGAGTGTGGAAAATATATGTGTTGTTTACAACTTGCAAATAGTTTGAACTGTGGCTCAGAGGGTGTTATCCTGGTTATGTTTTTTGAGCTTTTACTCCAAGAATATTGGTTGTAACAATTCTTTTTTGCCACTGTAGGGATTACTTTGCCGTATCATCCTCCGTACAACTACCTTGCTCTCCTCCAGCCTTGACAGTTAGTCCGATCCTGCCTCCACTACTGTTATCGTCAGCGTCCTTGGTCTCCCCTGACTCTGGGCCATAGAGAACGAGGGAGGGCGGCCCGGCGTCGCTTATGGCTCTGAAGTGAGTGCTGGCGGACACCGGGATGGAGAGCGAGGTGGCAGAATCCTGCTTCTGGTGGGAAATCAGGAAGGACGGCTGCAAAGGGCAAAGAGACTGTTCAGACTTTTCAGACAATATTAGTTTTTCTGTATTAGAGTATATTTGTCTTAGTCCCTCCCTTCTTCACTATCCTCTCCATTTGTTTCTTCATTCATCTGTGGATTAGCTCAAAAACTCACTGACTGCCAAGTTTTAATTAGTTTGTTTAACCTGGACAGAAACCAAAAGTGTAAAAGTGACATTTTGTGGTATTCATGTCAGAGTGAGGTAAATCTCTGGCATTAGAAACAACAATTAACTTAGTGAAAATTAATCATGTCAATCGGTGAGCTTCAGGGCTGATAGTAGGCAAATGCTGTTATTGTTCGAGAGAGTTGAGCAAGCTGGGTCAAGTCTGAGCCAACAGGCTGAAATCTGATTTAAAATATGTCAACAACCGCTCAGCGTCTCTAGAAATAGTGGAAATATTTCTGGGAATCACCACCCACATTATTTAGAACAGTGACTGTGATCAGCATGTAGAATCACATATTACTCATACTGCAAATGCTAATGAGGCTTAATAAGGGCTCTATGTTTCATATCATAAGGAGATATAACCATATGCAGACATCCCCATGTGATCATATGTAGGTACCTGAGCAGCCTGTGGCAGCTCCCCCCACGTCCACAGCATCTCGGGGTTGTCCTTCGTCTGATTGGTTAGTTCTGAGTCGCTCTTTGGCGTTGATGAGCGCGAATCATCTGGGCTGCTGGTCAAATGACAGTCTGGATTTAGATCAATGTGCACTCAACAGTTTAACAGCTTTATTGTGTGTAAACAACCTTGAAATACTAGAGAAAAAAAAGTAATCTCCTTCATATTATATTGTATTATAGTTGGAAAATGTCCATTTTCAGCTTCCAAAAAATGAGTGCATAATTACATCTCACAGTATTCAGAGAAGGTGGAATCAAAAGGCGATACCTAACAGGTGAAGAGAAGTGAGAGGTCCGCTGAGGACAAGAGATGGACAGACCACAGGGTGCAGGAATGGAGAGAGTTTCCTTAATCACAGAACTACGTGAAGATAAACAAACAGACAGAAAAAGGAGACGAGAAGGAGGACAAAGAAAGGGAAAGACAGTGAGTTGCAGATTTATTTTCTACTTATTGTGAGGACAGAAAAAACCTGAACAGTGTGCGGTATGATATGAGCAGAATAAGAAAGGATTTCATAAAGAAGAGCTTATTGAAAAACTTTATCATAAAGTGTGTGTGTGTGTGGTTTGTGTCCAAATACATACCTCTGTGAGCGAGTCCAGTCGGTGCTGGTGTGTGTGTGGCTGTTAGACTGATCACCGTACGCAGGTCTGATAACAAACACACACATCCAGGGAGATGTTAGTCGTATACACAAACACAATATTTCACAATCAGACACCTTGTAAACACAGCGTCTCCGCGAGTCTACATAAAACATTGAAGCAGAAATGAAAACAACAGAACGCTCTGAAAACCACATGAGACCTGAGCGGCCTCTTTGAGTGTTACCACATGTCACAGAGAAAATGTCCTCATCAAGTACAGTACGGAACGCTGCATGGAGCGGACGCGCATTCTTTTACGTCTTTAAGGGTTTCAGGAATTTTCCCGACCCACCGAGTGGTCCTAAAAAAGGCTTGGGACCCTGCAGTAAGGATAGCCCTGTGAGCCATTATTTCAAAAAGACAGAAAACACTGTGGGAACAGGACGAATCCCTGGAGCGTGTCCAACAAACGGAGCTGGTTTTGAAAGGGCTTCACACACATCAACACAAACATGCACGTACTTGCAGACTCACAATTTAAATCGTTTCTCACAAAACCATTTAAGTGGTGTTGCTCCATTGAGAAGATTTTACTGAACAAAGAGAGAAGCAACGTAGGTGTATGCTGAATGTGTGAGTGCTGCTTTTCTTAATAAACACACACTGCCAACGTAAGAACAATTTTGGTGATCTTCCTGAACTCTTGTCACTGGTTTGAGCTGGGCAGGGTTTATCTGGAGAAAGGCGATGTCATGCACAAATTAGGATTTGGAGACATCTGAATCAGACTCTGGTGACAGCGGGTGGGTTGTTTTTTCCTGTCAATCAAATCTGATCAAAATACACCCACAAGGTTCTGATGAAGCAGGTTTTTTCCGAGCTTTAGAGTTTCACACTTCACTAAAAATGAAAGCTGCTTTGAAGCTTTTTGTCATGAACATTTAACGATAGAGAGAAACCCCTGACATGATTTAACGTCACACTTTTGGGCTGTGAGGATCAGATGGTGGGCTGACTGACGCTTGATTGTTATACAATCATTCCAGGAGCTTGCAATTGTAATTAAAGCACAAATCCTAACAGGACTAAGAGTCTACAGCTCTGTGAAGCTTATAGGGTGTCTTTGGGCTACATTAACATGCTCAACGATAAAGGTATAATACTCACAATTTTACCACATTGGCAAAACAAGTTTAGGTGATAGCACAAAATGTAAAAACCACAAAAGCTGAGGCAGAAAAGTCATAATTTGGGCAAAAAATGCTATATTTCAAGTTGCACTGACAAAATGCCCTCGGTCCTGACCTTTTGTTGCACTCCTGATCTTCTGATTCATGTAGTGCAAACATACGCCTATGTTTTAGACAAATAAAACAACCACTTAGTGCTGATTCATGCCTAAAAAACATGATTACACACTCACACAGTGTCTCCCGTTAACACAATTAGATGAGTTACTGGGAGTGGTTAATGGACTTTACCAACGACATCGTGACTGCTGACTAAGTTTGCTTTCCTCAGAAATGACAACGGCTAACTGGCATTTAACTTCTCTCGTCTTCGCCCAAACACAATCACACGCTGTCTCGCGCACACACCTGTCGCTGTCCCCCTCTCTCTCCTCATCCGAGCTCAAGTCAATCGTGAACATGTCCTCGTCCTCTGAGAACTCTTCTCCGCTCTCCTCCCTCCTTCCTCCCACTCCTCCTCCTCCTCCACCTCCCTCTGGTCGTGCCTTCCTCCTCCGCTTCCTCCTCTTCTTGGTCATCCCTCCATCACCTTGCTGCGGCAACAGGCTCTGCACAGGGAGTGAGCTGCTGGGGATGGCGTCTACGTGATGAGAAAAAGCAGCATGAAAACGGTTCGATATGCACATTTGAAGAAATTTCAATATTTGTTTTGTTAACAGAACCTACCGAGGTGACGAGAAGGGCCTCTGCCCAGCTGGGACGCCATCAACGCCTCCCCCATTGACATGATGGGTGACGTTGCCAAGTAAGATGGAACCACCTCCTGTTGAGAGGGCGACACAACATGATCAAATGAGGTCTTTAATATGTTAGAAAGAATGAACAGTCCTTGATTTAACCCCTATTTACAGTGTGTTGACGTGGTCATCGTTACTCTGATCCACCAGATGTAGCCTTTCATTTCATGCAACTTTCTACCCTTATGGTAACTATATGCTACCAATTTCAAAATCAGCTTTACTATGGGAAACAACAACCTCTGGACAGCAACCTGCTACACTGAAAAATGTCAAGTTTTGCAGAGAATCTGGATCCTGCAGCCCTGCTTGTCGTATTCTTTCATTTTAACAACATTTCTCACTTCCCTGTGTTCAAATGTTCCACCAACAAATTCCCCTCCGTCACTATTTATCGCTTATCTCCACCCAAGATGATTGGTTTAAAGAAATATAAACAAGCCAGAGCAATCTTTACATCTTGAGCCGAATAATGTTGAGATGCAGTCAGACCGTTCTGTGCTGTAGAATGGTCCGGCTAACTTACAAATTACAAAAGTGTGGAAGGAGTTGCTCATTAACCAACACAAGGTCTCCATCGTAAAAATGCAGGTCTTAAAATTACAAGCAACTTATAAGCTTCAAATATGTAACAGTTATAAATGAGTAAGTCCTACTGTTGTGGTTAATATTTAATATATCCTCCAACCTCCCTTCTGATGTTTGCCCTCTAACACCACAGTGACTTCACATACCGATCTGAGATTTGGTACACTTGTGCACAAGAAGTGTGGGAGCCAGGAGATTTAAACTTTAATGAGTTAGAGCTGCAATTTTTATTTAACAGGGTAAATATAAAACAAAAAAATTAGGATGTTTTCAAGAGTGTTTAAAGCCCTGTATTTGTGTGCTGACATTTAAATCTGTTAATATTTTCTTTAGTTTAAGATATTAACTAAGGCCCTGTAATATTTACGACAAGAAATGTAAAACTAGGAGGTATAGGCCTAAAACAGCTGCTGCACAAAACAAATATAATCAACTAGAGAATGCAATTACGTCGAACAATGAAGGATAAAGTAGGATTACAGGCGTAACAGCAGCTCTGTCAGGTGATGCTTTAAGACAAACACTGACACTAGCACTGCAACATAACATTTACCATGTTCACTATTTTAGTTTAGATTGTCAGCATAGTGACATTTTCATCATAGCTCTAAACACAGCTAAGGATGACAGGAGTGTCTTTTGTTCAGCAGGCCACACCAAAGTAAATTGGATGCATCACCTGATGATCCTACTGTCTGTACAAACTGTCTGTACAAACTGTCACTGCAATCACAAATGTGTAGCTGCTTAGATTTTTCAAGTCTGGACCAGAATGGTAGACCAGCAGTCAAACATGGGCTTCCCTGTGGATCTAAATAATCTGGTGAGAATTTGGGTTTGAGCTCAGATTAGCAAAATCACACAGATTTTCACATCAGAGTCGCACTTCAGCTACCGCGCCAACAGAATAAATAGACAGACAGACAGAGAGAGAGAGAGAGAGACAGAGTTTGAATGAGTGAGTAAGATGAAGAGATGATCCACACAGTGCAGACTGACACATGCTTTGTGGTGCACGTGTCACAACACAGTCCAAGTCAGCGCGATTCATTTGGACGGGAGAGGAGAAGGGACTCAGAATGTACGATATGAAAGGTTACGGGAGAGCACATCTGCTCAGGGCTCTGCTGTTAGTGGGATCATCCACCATGAAAACTATTTCAGTTCACTCCTTTAAAATAATCTTATTGTTTTGTGAAATCAAAGAAATGTCTGCTATGTGTGAATACTGTTTTCAGATCGTCCCTTACACAACAGACAAGCAACACAGCACTGATTATAAACAAACAGCCAAAAACATGATGGAGAAAAAAATAGCTGATTAGATCGCTCTTAATTACTGAGGAAGAATGTTTAACATAGAACTTTAAATCTTTACTATTGGCAACTCTGAAATGAAAGCTGGTAAAGCGACACTGATTAAATAAACACAAAGGCAATTACACAAATTTTATGTTTTTCCCGTGTCAACATAAACACATCAAGATGCTACCGGTACGCAAAGATTCCTGATGTTGTAGCCCGAAGAGAACATTTGGTAACGTTTCATGAGCAGGCTCTAATGCACAAGCCCCAACAAATCCTCAAGTTTAACTTCACCCCCTGAGGAACGGAGTAGGAGAAAGTACGAGGCGGGGGGAGGTTGGGTAGGAGAGGCACAGAAAGCTGGGCTCGATGCCAAATAGGTCTTTAAAATTGTTGTTGAGCTTTTTACGTTGAGCTCAGAGAGACAGTAACTGAACAAAGACACTGATTGAAGGTAAATAACTCGAAACTGGTTGAAGCCTCAAACTGCCAGTTGCATCCTGCGCCTGATCATCTGAACAGGAGACACACCGTACTCTACATGTCTGTCTGATGTCTCGTCTACACGGACGGTGCACAAGTCAGTGAGCGCCGGTTTCAGTCTGTGCACGCTGACGGTGAACTGGGCAGAGCTATAAATAGGTCTCTGGTGCTTTTCCACTCTGTGAAGGGAGAGTTATGTTAAGGAGAGGATTTGACACTAGGCCAGAACAGTGGAACAGTCACGGTCAAACAGAATTAGCAAATAATTCTGTATGGCCTTTATTGTCCCATCCGTTAAGGACTGAGGCATTACAGCGCTGGTGCATTCTAAAGAGCTCCTAATGCACCTATTGATCAGCTGATTGTCAGAGAACGGATTCTGCTCTCTGAGACGGACATTAAGTAGTGAAAGCAGAATCACATCAGTGTAATCCTTCAGATTAAGAATTAGATCTTGTCCGATTATGACATATTCCTCTTAATTCTCGACGAGGGAGCGCAGCCAGCTCTTGCCACTGCTCGCCCCTTCACGCATCACATTGTGACTGCTGACGAAGGTTGTTTACAACGGCGAGGGAATAGATCACCCTTGTTTCCTTCAGAGAAGTGGTGCCGCGACCCGTGAATTCCTCCATCCTCCCATCAATCTTTAGCTATCGCACTACAGATTCAGTTTTAAGACAGAAAGGAAACGTTCTCAGATTAGACTTTTTCCTGTTATGTTTGCATTTGTGCCGCACATGCTTAGGTGTAGTACGATCTAGTACAAATTCAAGTCTGACAGATGATTTCCACTTAAGGAGATTGAGGCAAAACAGCAACCCAGGGCTATGATATATAATTTCGATAAATAAGTTTTGACACGCCATCAGCACATAATTGACTTTTTCAATGTCACTGTCGCATTCTCATATTGTTAAAGGATGAGCGATACAGAGTTTGAAATGCAGGCCGGTTCACTTCTTTCAGTATATTTTGTATATTTAAGTGCGTATATTTTTTCAGTTTGTGAGGCCACACGTGGAATTTCAACCTTTCGTCTGCTTTTTGACATACTGATGTCACTGGCTTCCTCCTGACTTGTTGCTGGCAACACACACGACATAGGATGACATATACAATCTAACAACGCAGCTCAGTTAAGACCACAATAAAGCAATGAGTCCGCTACAAACTGTCAGCTGTCTGTAGAGTGTTGGTGCATGAGCCAGTCTTGACTGACTGTTTATGCTTTCTGCCTGTCCTGATGGTTTGTTTCCAGGAAACTAAAGTCATGCTGGCCAACAGGATGCCACAAGAGGACAGAAGCTCTTGTTCTGTCTTGTTGCTCAGTTTGTATTTCCGCTGATATGCTCAAGTCTCTATCTGCTCGTGTAGAGACAGAATCAGATCAGCAGATGTTTTTTTTTTCTCTCTAAACAGACATATGCCATTGTCCACGTGTCATTTCCCCGACCTCCATTTTATTATGTTAATTGCTTTCGAAGCCTCCCCTTTGAAGTCGCCTGACAGAACTCCGTCTGCATCTACTAAAAAAGAGGAGAGGTACATTTCTGCCTCGCCTGGGCTTGTCTGGGCAGGAAAACTAGAGATTTAAGTCTGACAATTATAATGTTTGGAGATTTATCACTAAGTAGTAAAACCTGTAGGAACCCCGACAATGAAAGAGGGCCAAAATCGACTGCGCTCCCTACGAGCAGCAGAAATCAAACACGCTGTCATTTCATGCTATGCAACCTTCATGTGCGCATTATGTTCCGTTCTATATTTGTGTGCGTTTACTGACTCGAGGTAATGACTCTGTCAATCATTACTCACCATTTTGTTCTCGGTCTCTTTGACGAAGAATGCCTCTCCATTCTCTCCCAGCTTCATGTGCAAACTCACAGGCTCGCCATTAATCTCTATGTCCACCTGCAGGACGGAATAAAGAGGACATGCGGTAAACCTCACCACGTGTTGAAATGTACAGCAGCTTGTAAAAATAAATATCCATCTCATCTGGGCGTCACTATAAATGTATCCACAAAGAAAACGATTGGCTGTATAGTCATCTTTGTTTAAATAATCTAATGCAGCACTGTTTGGTGCAATATGGCAAATAAGTTACTGTGTGACACATAAATATCATAGTTCTGACTTTATTTGCAATGGAAACAGGGCTTGTTTTTTTAACTGTATATGCCACATTTACTTGAGTGTAAAACCAGAATGCTTAAACTGCTTAAAAGAAGAATATAAAAAAAAAGAATACTTAAGTAAATACTAGAATACTTGTTCCACCACTTATTATCTCTTCTTTATCTTTGCTCTTCTGTGGTTGCATGTGTGGGCAAACAGACTCTGAGCTCTGTAATTACCTGTGTACAGATACGCTGCACAAATAAATAAAGAAAAATCGAGAGGCAGAGAGCGCTCTATGATCTCACCACTTTCTCACGGGACCGCAGCACGCCCATCTTGCCGAAGCGGACGTGGAAGGGGGAGCACTGCAGGGAGCCATCGGGCTGCCGGACCACGATGACGTCTATGCATCCAGACAGCGTTGCGGGGTTGAGTCCTCTGTACAGCTCCTTGACCTGCACGAACACCTGGCCCGCCAGCTGACCCACATAGTTCATGGTCTGTAACTGGAGACAGGCGGGGAGAGAAAGGGAGGCGGAGAGATTTTGATGATTTTGATGATTTCTTTTGTGACAGAGATGTCCCCCATTTATTCATGTTTCACGCCTTTAACGTAAGACTACATAATAATACTATACAGGTGTGTGATTGACTGGTGTAAGACCATACTGTCATCCTGCCTCATTAAGATCCATTATTGATCCACTCAGTTCAGTTACTGCCTACACATGCCAACCAAACTCGCACATGCCTGGCAGGTTGCTGAAACCACACACAAAGACAATTTCCACATTCTTGTATGTACTAACGTGGTGCTGCTGAGTGTTTGTTTGTGGCTGTGATCGGTGATGGTGAACAAATGAAGAGGTCATTTGCAAAAACAGATTTTTCCAGATTTTCAGAAAACTTATTTTTTTGTTGTTTGCTTGAGATAATATCAATCAAACTGAAGTTGAGTGGATTTCACTCAGTAGAAATGACATGACACCTTCAGTTTGATTGATATTGTCTCAGAAGATGATAGAAAAGTGGGTTTTCTGAAGGTTTGTGAAGATGGACTTATCTGTTTTTGCAAATGAACTCTCTAAATGCTTCAAGGTTTTCCTTCTTTCTGTTGAAAACAAAACGCCGATATATAAACTCAGAAGTGCCTTTGTCCTCTCTGTAGTGAAAACACAGTTCATCAGGGACAAGATTAATCACATGGTGCTGTGCCAGTCTCTCTGATCCACAGCCTCTAATGCTCTATGTCTAGAATGCCAAACATGGCCCTGGAGAGAGCCTCAGACAGGGAAAAGCATTCACTGAGCTGTGGGTAGCTGTTGATTCGAGAGAGGGAAAGAAACAACAAAACGCATTCGGCATCCAGAAGAACTAAACAGTATTATTAACATTTTGTGGATCGATGAGTTGACATTTCACACATACGGAAGCATAAAAAGCTATGAGAGTGTTCACAAGGTCTGATTCTGGTTTCTGCTGTGCTGTAAGAGTGTGTAACACACCAGCTAATGGCCCTAAAGCCATGATGCTTTATTCATGGGAGCAACTGTGGGTAGGATATCGGTGAGAGGGCATGGAGAACAGATATTTTTAGAGACTACAGTGAAAAATCCATAAATCTGCTTTTCACGTGCTGCGCAGAATCTGTTATATTTACTCAAACAACTGCCAGCACCGGTGCTTCGTTAGGGGTGAAAGAAGATCTAATCTGATGCATGGGAATGTGCAAAACAACTTGAATTGAAAAAAACCTAAAGGATACAAAAGGCCAGCTACAGAGAATGACAGAAGAGAAGTAAAGAAATATAAAGAAAAGGAAGATGAATGAAAACAAAAAGTAAAGGGTGTCATTCTGAAGGAAAATAAAAGGAGCAAAGCAGATGAAGCTGCAGGACTCTGGAGAAATAGATGATGCTAATCAGTGTAAAGTTTAGGGGAGGACAAGCAGAAATGCAATGTGGGGGAATTTGCAAAAGAGGTGAGAGGTCGGTTAAAGAGGCAGAGGCAAGGAAAGAGACATTTTCCCCTCACACAATAAGCAACAACACACACAATCTGTGATATCAGTGTCTTGTCCTTTAAAATGTCCACCTGCCACCTGCTTGCGCTGACTCAGACACTGACACACACACACACACACACACACACACACACACACACAAAACTCCAGCATGCCTCGGTAACAGATGGCAAACCCCGTAAGAGCACTAATAAGGAGATGATTTGTTAACACGCATCACTTGTTGTGAATCACAGATTGGGGATCTTCTGCTCTGATGAAGTAGCGTTTTGCTTTTTTAATGTCAGACCTGCGTGACTCACTCATCCCCAGCGCACTATAACAACACGACACACCACAACACTGCTTTTACACAAATGAATGATGAATCTTCCTGCTTTAAACTGGTTAGTTAGACTACAACAAACTTTTTTTTTTCCAGCTAAGTCATCATGCAGTTTTGGTTTTCGTGGGTGCTGTGGTAGAAATCAGTTGAAGAGTGAGATCTGTTGAATGTCCACAGTAACCATGGCACTATTTCTACAACACTTCATTTTTAGGTGTTTTAAAGTGCTGTCAGTGCCAAAACGTGCTCAAATATAGACAAAACTACCTGCGTGGTTCAACACCAGAGGAGAGAAAGCATATTTTTTTTGTGCAATTTGGCTTTTTCTTATTTCTCAAGAACTTGGAGGGTGATTGTTTGGCAAGAACTACATGACTGTTCAACTTCTTTGTCTCACTCCCGTATCTATTGATTCTCTCACATTCATATGCACATGCTACAGCCCTGATATCACTGTCAACACTGGCCATGTGCAAACAGTCCTCTAGTTCAAGCACACACACACACAGCCAGAGCCTTGCCCTCTCTTCCAGGAGCTCTCTGTTTAACAGCCAATCACAATGCTCCTCCATTATGCAATAACCAATCACGAGACCACACCGAGGGTCATTCTGTGTCATTCAATGTACATGCTGTGTGTTAAAAAATAAAATACTTTATTAATACCCAAGAGGAAATTTGGAAATTACAGCAAAGAGTAAAGTAAATAAATATGCAAAAATAAACAATAAGAAAATATAAAATGTACAATAAGTGTAATATAAGCTCTAATTGAAATGTCCTGTGTGGAGTGTGGTGCAAAAAATGTGCAAGAGTACCACAAAAAAAACAACAAAACCTCTCCTAAATAACTGCTGCTGGTATTTCTGAGAACAAGTGGGCAACAACACTTAGTCAGAGCTACAGAGGCTTCTTTATTTAAAGTTAGTCAATACAAGACTTCAGTAAAAAGAAGCAGAAGCAGGCAGAGAGGTAACAGGGAGGCTGAGGGATTTACACATGATGATGTGCAGGATTATCCAATTAAATCTATTTAATATGACCGGAGCAGCAGTCTCACACTACAGGGATTACTGTCTGGCACAACTAAATGGCAATAAATCAGAAAGAAGAGAGAATTGTGTTCCAGTGTGAACATGTTAAAAGCCCTTTACATTCTAAGAAGGTCATTTATAACAACACTATGCATGAGCTTCTTCTCTATAAATAAAGCAGCACAAATAGATGCAGGGACATTTCTCCTTGGACATGATTCCATTTATGTCGAACCTCAAAATAAATAAATAAAAAAAACAACCCAGTGCATGAACGTGAGCTTCATAAATAGATGGTAGTATCATGTGTGGCCTGTGTGTCGACATGTAAACATCTGCACGGGGTGAGGCTCTGCAGTCCGCCTGTCTCAGCTCCATTCAAACAGCCGCGCGTCAAGAAAAGCAAACACACAAGACAACGCCAAGATTTTTTTTTTTTTCTTTTTTCCAAATTAGCAATCAATAAACGGGCTTTACGAATATTTAAATCCCACTACACGTCCCCAAAGCGCCACGTTGCAGGAGATATTTAGTCTTTGCTTACATTATGTATGACGTCGCTCGTCGCTCCGAGATCTCTGCTCCATCCAAATGTTCCAGCTTCCCTCTTACTGATCCGCCGTCGCTCCGCACATCAAGTCATCCGTGAGCCTCATTCCGCGGCTCTGACATCTGATCTTAGATCCTCGGCTGAACGCTGCTTCGGTATTTAACCCGCAGTTAGAAATCTTCCTCCCTCCGTCAGCGAGCTGCAGCAGCGGCGCCACCCGATTGGCTGAGCCGGGGCCTACGTCACACATTGTTTACCGCACATTTCCCTCTTAAATGAGTGATGTCCTGCTGAGTCCTCATGGGTTTATGTACACGGAGCAGAAACTATGAATAAAGCACGTGATTGCGCTTCTTTTCTGACTTAGAAAAAAGATTTTAAAATTTCTTTTTTTATTATTTTTATTTATTTATTTATTTTAAACCTCTTAAAATCACATTTTGGGTTATATTACCACAGTATTTAATTTTTTAAATTACAGAAAAAAGTTTTAATATTGTATTTTTATTTTTATTATTGTTAATGTTTCTATATTTCTATTTATTTTTTTTTAAATTTTGTTAAATATATTTTGTTTTCTTTACATCTTTTATTTTTTATTCCTCTTTGCTATTTGATCAGATCAAATAGCAAAGAGGATTTTTTTTAAAAAAAATGCATATCAAACAAAAGCTGGGGTCTTAAGAGGTTAAGGGATAAATTTATAAGAAGTTGAACAGTGACAAACTCTAAACCACTGAGTTGATCCACCGAAATAAATGTTTTTTTTTTTTTTGGCTTCATATTTAATGACTTTTCCTAATTTATTGGGGACTGCTGGGTAAAGATAAAATTAACATATGTTTTCAATGTCATGTACATGTGGTCAGTTTGACCCCGGGCTGTTTTAGCTGTATAAAACATATAAGAAATATCAACACTTTACACACATTTGTTTTGGATGATAGTGAGGTCACTATAACATGTAACCCAACATAACAATAACTGTAGTAGTGCGAGAACCACTGATAGCGATGCAGTCAGCCATGTCCAAGACATAAAATCAGCATTTGAGCTCCTCACAACACCATCAATAGAAAAGGATATACTTGGAATGACAAATTTAGAAGGGAGGCGCATATATGGGACAGTTACAAAGACTTGGATGTGACCCACTTGCAGGCCGTCGTTGGATTGGTTCATTTAAAGGGCTATTTAGTTTGTCAACAAACAAACATAAAGTACCTGAAACATAAACTTCGGCAACAATTTTAATTCTAATCATTTTCTGGAAGTTTAAATCGCTGAGGTCAAACTGAGCCCAAGGATAAAAGATGATAGTAAACTTGAAGGTAACAGGGTCATTAAAGGACAAGTGACCGGCGCACTAACTCTTCTTCCACCAGTGACTACAAAAGGCCACCTTAAAATGCAGCTTTACTCGAATGACACGATGCCACAGATGACAAGAGAAAGACAAGAACGAGCTGTTGGCACGCTGGATGTTGGCATGTCAGTAAGTCGTTTCGGACAGCATTTGAGCTGTTTGTTTGGGATGGCTGTGTCCAACAACACAATCCTGTCCCCCAGAAATGTCCACCAACTTCACCGAGCCCATCAGGAAAACATCCCACAAGCAGCACCGACAACCTCAATAGCTGTTTTCTGACCTATGACCCCCACTCTCCATCATTTCCAATGTAGTGCACACATGACTTCCATTCTGTTGTAAAGACAGTTGGATGTAAAGAAAGTTGGATAAACAAATATTTATTCCTCTATGCTAACAAGGTTGGATAGAAATTAAGAAACTATTAAATGCTGTGTTTATATTTTTGTTAAGTATACGTCTCTGTGCATAGCCTGTTTGTTTTCTACTTAGTTACTTGAATAAAGACTAATAACGTTAAATGATAAATAGAGCTTGATGGACTTTGTTTAGTGGACAGTTGACTTTGACTTAAAAGAGCTACAAGGCATCTGCACTAAAACTCATCTGTTAACAGTGTCTCATCATTTACAGTTGCACTTTGATTTGTTGCAAGTGGATCTTTACTAATAATATATTAAACTGTATAACTACCCACAACTTGCTCCTGATTTATTAGAAAGTAATGAACTCCTGACTCCTCATTATTGACTTGAGACATTAATAATTCAACACCCAGTTTGTTTTTTTTTGCAACCTGGCAACCCAAAGGCTGGTCTCAGTAATGACCTCTAACTGATTTATTCAGCTGTGGCAAACAAATATTATTAGGGCGATTCATTGTAACTTGGGAAATCTGTATCAAGAACGGCCTCTTAGAAAGCTAAACCACATATATTTACAGTTACATCTCTGATACTGCTTTGAGCAGGTTAAAGCAGATGTTGTGATATCTTGGTGTTCTCTCTGAAGTTTGGATGCATTATCACTGTCTCAGTTGCACTTCTTTGCCTGAAGCTTATATATATGAGAGAAAAAAAGCTACAGCTGTAAATATGAGTATAAACTGTGCATTAAGGGAGAGAACAAAATAGAACCATAATTTAAATGCCCTTGATTCTTTTGTCTGTTCTATCAATACAGTTTGCTGTCAGACCACATTAAATGTCCACATTATTAAACAGTACATGTGTATTTGTCATATGGTGAGTTAAAGGCAAAGAGAGCATCATTAGATCATTAAATTGTTCATGTTTGTGTTAATTAAAGCTTCACATTTGAGTGCTATTCATGCTAAATAATATGAAATACAAAGTAGGACTCTACATGAGAACTTATCAAATTACAGCATTGGCTAAATCTTAAAATCGCACATAAACACAATTCAGCCTTAAGAGAAAAGCAGGAGGATCGTGTTCCTATTCTGAAGAAACACAAGTCTTGTATGTGCAGCTGAGGAGATAAGAATAGCACTGACATTCAGACGACTTGAAGGCATTTGTATTTGCGCAATGTACTGCCTGTGCCTCACTTGTCAAAACGTAACTCTACCCACCTGCCCTGACAAATTGAGGCCAGACAAACACGTTGTCGACGTGTTAATATTTTTCCTCACGGGTCGATTTTGAATTGGCTAATGCAGTTTGGAATACAATTTGGCGTGTTGTTCTGCAAGTGACGATTTGATTTGCAATGCTGTTTTTATGTGCATGCAATAATTAGCCAACTGCGAGCCCGAGCATATTCAGGATCTATGGTAATATAAAGACTGTTCAGAATGTTACTGTATGCATGTGACATTTTCTCTCATTTCTCCAAGATTTTGTAAAAAAATATATATTTGCTGTTTAGCCATGAGTTAAATAAGAAGGTTAACGTTATGCTCATTGTTGTATGTGAGGTGAGCAGCCTCACTTTGACCAGAAGCAGGAGCAATCCTCTGGCCTTGCTCTATCTGGAGATGCCCAAATCTGTCTACCAGGACCTCTAATGATCACAATTTACATGTTAGTCATTTATGTCATTTGTAAAAACAAACAAACCAAACAAAGAGGAAAGTCAACAAGTTGCAGTTTAAGTATTCCAGCTACTGACATCAGCTTCATTAAAAATGTAAAAATAAAAAGACAGTTCATCAATCTTCTTATCGAGTACTTGGGGGACAAGCTCAAACTGCCAAAGTATTCCTGAAACAGATCATGTTTTCTCTTTTTTTTGCAGTTCACTCAGTCAATAAATTTACCTCATTATACTGACAAGTTAAAAATTTATGGGTCAGAGGCAGAAAGACGCCTGAGAGGAAGGTGCTGCTGTTGTCAATAAACATGACTCACACATGACCCATATAGCACCATACTATTAGCATATGTCTGTATGTCATTACACGTGTGTGCAATATCACTTAAATGTCTAATGATTCTAAAATGGAGCACCTCTCAATAACTGTGTTAATTTTAAGTTGACAGGTAGAGGATAAATCATCCAAAACAAATTCTATAGAAAAACTATATTGAACTACAGGCTTTGAAGCTCAATGCAACAAAAGTGATCCATGATCACTGACACACAACTTAGAAAACCTGTGATCACTGAATCAATATACACCTGTGATGTCGAATCAGCCTAATTGAATGAAAATAGTCATGAATTACCTGCTGACACCAGGATGTTTGAATTTTAGACCAATGGATTGTGTTTATCTGCATGTCTGCGTCATGGCTCCACATGGAAAAGAATCGCCAGATAAACATTTGAATGTGAGACTTCACAAAAATAGATATTGGAAGATATGTGACCGAGCCAAAATCTGTTAAAACACAGCTGCAGCAGTAATCAGAAGGTAAACACTGAGCCACAGTACCACTAATCAGAGCTGCAGTGGTTGTCCTCCTATACTATAGGAGTATAGTATACTACACTATAGGACCTATAGTGTTGCTACAGACAGACTTCAGACTTCAGCACAGGGGTTATCAGTAAAGATCACAGCGGCTATAACGGCTCAGATAGAGTGAAGGGCTGTGCATACAAACAACATACATCCAGCTCTATGTTGAGGAAAATACCCTTCCTTGCTGTTTAGAACAGATTAAACTTTGCCAAATAACATGAAAAAAAGTTTGATTCAACTGACATTTTTTGGTCAGATGAGATCAAAAACATATTTGTCTGTGTTGGGGGTCCAGCACATTTGGTGTGAACCTGACCAGAGAATACATAGACCTGACAGTGAAGCACAGAGAAAGGAGTGTGATAGTATGGGGTGGCATGATAAGAATACAAAAACACTGCCAAAACCACACAAGTGAACACTACGGTCTGACCAAGCATGTTTCTTGAATCGAAAAATAAAAATCCTCCAACAGCAGAGTTGCAGATCATCTCTCCAGAAACTGAAGGTGCTAACAGGATGATTTGAATCTCAGTAGAGAATGCATTTAGTTCCTATAGTGGGGCCTGCACTTGTATACAGTAACTCCAAAACTGTCAGTTTAGAGGAAATGTAAATGTGTGTGTGTCTGTGAGAGAGACGTAGGAAGAGAAGCCGACTACACACAGTGCACTGGAGTCTTGTGCAAACTGCTGTAATCATTACAAAACAACCAATGGCATCAGTCTGATGCCAGCACCAAACTGATGCCATGAGGCGACAGCTGTTATTTTGTCAAGGCTGTGATTTATATGCTTAATGCATGACCGCCAAACCGTTAAAGGATCACAATAAAGTTACAGAAGCTGCTGCTCCATAAACAGCCACAACAAATCTGTTTTCTCTAGATTCTGGCAGAAGGTTATTTCTTTTTTTTTTTTCTCCCCTAGCTGTTTTTCGACATTCCTGACTTCTGTAATCAGATTATACGAACTTTATGTAAGGTGCGATTCCCTGAACCCAACGTGGGGACAGGACACACAGTTCTTACTTTCTAGAAACCAACACAAAAGTTTGTCTCCCGTCTGGCCTGGCTGGGTCTCACTGACTTTTTTTTGTTGTTGCTCAATGTTTCTGAGAACCAGCCCACTGGAGCTGCACTCACATCTATGTGCTCTGCTTCTGCTTGTTATTCTTTTTTCAGAGAGTAGCAACAGACACACAGGATGGGATGTGTGTGTGTGTGTGAAACTCCAGTCCCAACATGTGATACAGTTAAATCGAGTCTATGGATCAAATTCTGCTGCCAATACTCCCAGTTTGCAGCGCACTAGCTGTGGAACATGTGACCACACGCTGCGTCACAGTGGCTGACGGACACACACACACACACACTATCAGCGCCAGGCAGAGGGAACAAGGAAACACGTGTTGGGTTTTCTAAGAACTCAGTCATTCATCAGGGAGCAGAAAGTAGCCAACTAGAGTGGGAGAGGGAGGGGAGACAGCATGGAGTTAGGAGAGTAGGCTACCAAGAGAATTTGCAGAATGTCTGTGGTTGTGTGTGTGTGGATAAGTGACGGAGAGAGAAAGTTGAAGAGGTGTGGTAGTGAGAAGAACTGGTTTATTCACTGCAGTATGTGGGGTGACCACTGGGCCAGGTGTTTACTGAAGCTTACAGTGCAACGATGGTGCGGTAAAAGCAAATGCGGTAAAATCTAACTAAATGAATTAAGCGATCACAAAATCTACCAGCTGGCACGTCTAAACCTCACCAATCAACACTGAAATGTACAAAAACTGAAGCTTGTGGCTGTGTTTACATGCATGAAAACATGAAAAGTTGGAATCATTTCTAAATAAAAATGAAGAGAAGAATAACTCCAAGTGTAACACGACTCATCCGTGACTATAAAACTTTGACATGAAGGCCTGTGTGCAGATGAAGAGAGGGAGAGGTGAATGCGACCCCTTGACCTGTCAGAAATCCTCCAGTTTCTTTCCAAGAAAACCTGTTTACATGTTCACTCTGTGTATGTGTGTATGCATTTGGGAGTGCCACGCATATACTGTTTCAGCAGAGTGAGAAAGACAACTTTTGTCTGTGTGTGCAGGAGGACCATGTGCTTGACCCGAGGCCCACATCGGTACTTATAAAGGCATATTACACCACGGAGAGCGAAGCTACATGACATATTATATAACATCACCACCATGCCGGGGCCCAGCGAGCGGCTCCATGTGCTCAGGCAACACCTACACACTTTGTCCTCCTCCTTTAGGCTACATCATATCTGCCTTAAGTTAATCTTTAATTGAGGACTATTGTTATTTTGATGCTGTGGTATGTATAGCATTTATGGCTGCATAGGTTTAAAGGTTTTTAAAGGGGAAGAAAGTGTAATATTAATACATGATCGATATACATCTGGACAATCCAAACTTGACCTCTTAAGACCCGAGCTCTTGTTTGATATGCATTTTTTTTTTAGAAAATAAATAAAAAATATAAAAAATATAAAGAAAATAAAAATATACTTAAAAATACATATGTATAAAAAATTTAAATAAATAAATAACAATAAAAAATAATTTAAAATATTTTTTTAAAATAACAATAAAAAAAAATGAATAAATAATACAAAATTTTTTTTTAAAAATAAATAAAATTAACTACTGTGGTATTACAACCCAAAATGTGACCATGTGTGGACTCCAGGTCTTAAGAGGTTAAACAAACCCAAACCTTGTAAAACTTCATGTAAAACTCGCTTTTTAGGCCTTTATGCAACTGAGTGTAAACATATCCAGAAACATGTTAACTATTCATATTATTTAAATGTGTTGCTATCTAAAATTTAAATAGACATCAGTGTTTCTAAGGAGAATAATGCATATAATTTATTGCTAATTTTAATGACTGACTGCTGCACATTCCTAAAAAGGCTATAACACAATGCCTGCATGTACCGTACAGCTGCATATTATTTATGATGGTAATATGCTTTGGAATCTGACACCTACATGACAATATTAAAGGGGATTATTTACATGTGTCTGCTCCAGTTAGTCAGCCAGCAGCAGTTTGTTTGTTTTTTACTTATTAAGATAAAGGTACAGTTTAGAGGAAAAGTCATTTTTTTATGGTCAGATGATAACACTGAATGACAGACATCCCTGTTGCTCTTTTACTCATAAATCCTTGAGCAGATATTTGTACCAACCTATGCTAAATATTGTTGTTGTCGTTGAGGTGAAAACAGGATCGGTGGCTGCGGCTTTAACTGGCAGCGTCTGGCCCTGGAAACTGAACTAATCAGATTTTTTTCTAAAGCCCTGTAACGTGTCTGCAGCGGGGTCAGGCTCAGCAGTTCAACTGTGGTGTGTGGCTGGAGCTGCTCTGTGATTGGCTCAAACAGCCCATCCCCCCCTAAACGACACCCCCGTCTCCGTGGTGATGAAATGAATGCATTGTCGACCTCAGAGGGAGCGCCTGGGAGAAACCAGGCAACCCCCTGTCTCAGCAAACCGCCTTCTTCCTTCCTCTCTCCCTCAATGTGCCTCTCACGTGTCTGGCCTGAGGTAATGCCGCAGGGTGGTCGAAAACATATCACATCTCTCTCACACACACACACACACACTGCAAACATACAAAGAGACACACCTATAGTATGCATGTACAAGCAGAGCTCATTAATGCAAAGAGCAAATATCACCACATAGCAAACTAAGCACATGGCCACATGTATTGTAATGAATGAAATACCTGAGAGCAACACAAAAGCCAAATCTGTGTCTGTGTTTACGGTTTTCTTCCCCTCACTCCTAAAGAGGCTTGTATTGAAATTCAAAGACAAGCAGCCGATCTGGTGAATGATAAATGAATTAAGGTAGATCATCGGGAGAGCCTAGTGCGGCACTTCTTTTCTGCTAATTACAGCCTCACAGGAATGTACTTTCTGGCCCAGAGTCACATGTAAAGATCAATACTACTCTCATGTCTGCCCATTAACCATAGTAGCTGTTATATAACAGTTTAACCCAGTAATTCCCATATGTTTACCTACAATTGTGAGCAGTCCAGGTCTACTTTGTCATTGGTTATTAGTGCTATAGACATTTTTAGTGTCTTTTTGCTGGTTTAACCCTTACATACTGTTTCAATTTGACACATTTTGACATTTAACAGGGGTAAAAATACCCTTAAAGTCATTGATTTAACCTGAAATTTGACGACTTTTTTGAAAATGACCCAAAACACACAAAAATAAAAACGTTTTTTTGTACAGGTGCTACAAATTTTTGTACACTGAGGCTGTTCCAGGTCAAATTTGACCCGTATATCCATTAGGATGGATTTTAGATCTGGCAGTGTGGGTCAGATCAAGGAAAATGGTGGTTTTAGGGAATCTTGAAACTGTAAAGGCCATGCTTCATGTGTATTTTTTATTTACATTTATTCATGTGACACACACTATTTAGACATTCTAAATAGATCTGTAGCTTATAATTTGATATAGACCCTTACTATGAGGGTGTCTGTGAAGATTCTCAGTCATCCAGGTCATGATTATTCTCGTAGATTAATCGTAGCAACTGTACTTGCTTGAGTTCGTTGAAGACGTTTCACCTCTCATCCAAGAGGCTTCATTAGTTCTGATGAAGCCTTACTATGAGGGAATTTTTCACAGTATGGTTCGGGTCGATTTTGACTCGGACCATACTGTGAAGGCATAAAATATGAACAGTATGTGAGGGTTAAACACAAATCCAAAGTACAAGACACAACTCAGTACAAGCATTCCACAATGTATTGCTCCCTTGTCCTCATGCAACTACATGGTACATATATTAATATTTTATCGTCGTTACCCAGGACCAGCTGTCATCTGGGCTCTCATCCCCACTGTGGCTGCTGAAGTCTTGCTCTTCCATGCAGGTCATGGCTCTATGACGCATGATTCACAATCGTAAACTTCTGCAGAAAAAACTGCTGCGAAAGGGAACAGTTGAGTCCCGTGAGAGGTTCGATGTGTCAAAAAGCCGTCTGCTGGTTGTTGACGATGTCCTAGTCAGCTTTCTATAACGTCTGCTGTGTCTTTGCTGTCTGATTAAATCTCCTCAAGGTAGTAGGAAAGCTCTTCTAGGTGGTTCTGGGTGAGTTGGTACTCTTAAATCTCTGGGGTTGTTTTGAGTGAACAGCTAGTATGATACGCAGAGAGTGTTTTAGACTAAATTTACCAACAAGTGTGTTCTGGGAAAGGAGTACTTGGAGGAAATCTGAGAGGGTTCAGAGGTGCTGATCTCATCCTGCTGCTTCGGATGCAGATCTGTTGCTTGAACACTAGCGTTCCCTTCCCACTATGTGTGCTTATATTTATGTGTTTGTGTTTTATTGTGTGTGAAGCAGTTAGTCTGCCAGAAGGTACCATTAAACAAGTCCTGAAGTCCCCTTGAGTTTCACATGCACACTCGGACGCCACAGTACGTCCATGTGAGGATAGAAGGAGCGAGCGAGGGCAGTAGTGTGGCCTGTCATCGAAAGATCAAGTTTCCCCACTTGACTCCCTGTCCTTGTGATACTCTGCTCGCTAGCTGAGAGCTGGACGTTGAAGGATCAGTATCCACTTTACAGTATCAAACCCTTCCTGATCACCCAGATGCTACAAAGCTCAGGTCTGCCTCATAGAGACAATACACTTTTTCAGCCTCTTTGATTCTTCAGCTGGCGCAGTTGGTAGCACTGTTGCCTCGCAGCAAGAAGGTCTCCGGTTCGCGTCCTGGTGGGGGCACTGGAATCTTTCTGTGGAGTTTGCATGTTCTCCCCGTGCAGCGTGGGTTCTCTCCGGGTTCTCCGGCTTCCTCCCACACAGTCCAAAATCATGTTGAGGTTAATTGGAGATTCTAAATTGTCTGTAGGTGTGAATGTGAGTGTTCTTGGTTGTCTGTCTCTAAGTGTGGCCCTGCGATGGACTGGTGACCTGTCCAGGGTGTCTCCTGCCTTCACCCTGTCAGCTGGGATAGACTCCAGCCCCCCATGACCCTAGTGAGGATTAAGCGGTGTAAAGATAATGGATGGATGGATGATTCTTCAGCTTCACATTCAAACACTCACACATGAGTAATTTTAAATTGTCTGTACATTTATACAATTATAGGCATACAAAACTGTACATTGTAAAACGCTGCCAGTACAAAGTGGTTTCATCTTCCTCCGACAGGTACAAATAAAATCTTTGTACAGGAGCACAACACATTAAAAAAATGTTCCACATCCAAACAGCTGCAATTATTTTCTTGTACACACTAAAAATAAGTACTTTTTATACATAATGTAAATTTGACAAAATATAATTCAAAATATTTTAGACGTAAAAACATACATGCAAAACAAGCCTCTACAAAAATCATCCTATAATAATGTGAAAATGTTGCCAAAAACCAGCATCATTCCACATAAATGATTGTGTCTCCCCTTTTTCAAAGCCCCTTGTCTTGTGTGCACCTGCAAAGAAGTCCGAACACTGATACTGCAATAAGAAATAAACCTGCAAACGCGTATTGAGTAACTGAAAAGTAGCACCTGTAGAGAATGTCTTTAAATGGTAAAAAACATATTGAATTAATCTTTTTTTTTTTTTTTTTGCTTACATCTGCTTTTATTCAAATACAACTATACAATCAGATGATGGCTATTTATTATCTGGAATTTCTCGTTATTAGCCTTTCATGAACATTCAGGGGTTTTGTGGAGCAGGATTTCATGTTCGCTGAAAAACTTTCTCATTGGATCTCACCTCTAAATCCTATTCGAGCATGTGTGTGCAGTGATGGGTAATAAACAGTGTTTCATATTCCTTCCACTCTTCCAGAAGGTCTCGTAGGTTTTGGTAACATGGATAGTGTGTCCTTTTATAGCCTGCAATGTCCGTTCGCAGCACGTGTTAGTGCGAACTGTCATGCTACAAAAACAAAAACAAAAACAAAAACACACACGGTAGTGCGTTTCTTCTCTTTGGCAAGTGATTTCAGTCCTGGCTGCGACTCTTTGCAGTCCATAGCGTATTCCTGTTTCAGTCAAATATGTTTTCCGGTCAGGAAGAAGAGCGGTCGGTCCTCTTTGGCGTTGGCGGTCTGGAATTCGTCGCTGAGCCTGAACCTCCACTCCTCCTCCAGCTCCAGCCTGCCGACCGTCTGCCTCAGCGAGCTACGATCTGCACTGATAACACACAGAGTTGCTCCTACAGGAGGGATAGACACTGTAACTATGACGTGGAAATCAAACCTTCCTGTCACAGAGGAGATTGGTCTTGATTCTTTTTTGTTCCGTTCCCTGTAAAGCTATACAATATCTAAAAGTGAGGGGCACTGAAAACCTCTGTCTGATTGTTTTTAAAGCTAGTGTTCTGTTGTTTGTTTTGTGCTACTTCATAAAATGTTCATTAGTGCCACAAAACAATTAAAGGACCTTCCTGTCAAATCGTGTGAGAGGCCAACCTCTAGGCTTTATCTATCAGTACTTATGCTACTTAGCCACAGTGAGTCTGGAACCGTTTTTTTAAAACTATATTTGTAGGACAGTAGACAAACAGAGGGGCATTGGACTAGTTAGACGCTAGTGCCATTGGTCAGTCAGCCACAGCACAGTCATGTATTCAATTATTTTTGTTACTAAAATGCTAAATGTAGGACTTTCAGATATCCAGAGTACCTTAACTCTCATGTAAAGTCTGCTCAGTGCAGCTCTTTAACATCTTCTTAATCCGATTATTTCGTATGAGTGACGTTTTTATTGTTGTACCTTTAAGAAAGCTGAACTTCTTCAGGAACGCAGGAGTCACAAAGGCATCGGCAAAACAGAGGAGAAGTCCACTGAACAGCAGCCCTGCGGTGCTGATGTTGATGGAGTGAGGTCTGGAACTCACAAAACACACCGTCACCTGCAGAAGGCAAGAAGAGTGGGACTTTATACGCTGCATGTTTACCACAAACAAAGAGGCTGTAAGTCTGTGTCCATCTCTTTTGTTTTAATGAAACCATGTGACAATTCAGCTTCCTGTGTGTGTACCTCAGGTCCCAGGTTGAGATAACAGTCCACAGACAGCACAGGGTGTGTGTAGTTCTTGGTGCTGAGTGGAAACAGCTTCTGGCTGGTGTGCTGGAGGTATTTCTCCAGGAGGAGCTGTGCCGGTGTAGCCAAGAAAAGGTGCTTGCTGTCTGGGGCACAGATGTATTGTGAGGGCCCCACTGATGTTGGAACATCTGTCATCTGGAGAACATTTTTAGGATTAGTTACATGGTCCTATGCATTAATGGGTGCTCATGTCAGTCACAGGTTTTTCCTTATTTTGTCATTTAACACAATATTTAATAAACCACTCAAGATTAAAAGAGCAATACAGCAGTCACGCTTCCCACTTTCTGGCCCAAATCTATACTTTTTTAATGTGCTTGTAGTTTTGAAAACTTATAGTAACTACAATAAAACATCTGTCGTTATCTATCCCATAACAAAAATCTGTTGATTCACAATTCATGACAGAGAGATCTACAGCAAGTAGGAGAAAAATCTAGAAGCATCCAGGAAAAGTTTCTAATGTGCCAAGAAATAAGAAAATTCAACTTTCAGAGGATGGATTACAGTCTAAAGAAGAAAGGAACTGACAGCAAGGCATGTATCTTAAGCACGTGTCAACAGTGTTTGTGTAATTACTCTCACCGCCACAAGGGGAGACAGAAGGTCTGCACAGCAGTGAAATGCTTGAAAAACATTTTCACTGCATTGTGTTTTATCTAAATTTACACAATCATTTGGCCCTGTGTTCTGCAAGGTGGCACAGTTGGTGGGGGCACCGGGATCTTTCTGCATGGGGTTGCATGTTCTCCTCGTGCATAGTGGGTTCTCTCTGGGTTCTCCAGCTTCCTCCCACAAGGTTCAAAAACATGTTGAGGTTAATTGGTGATTCTAAATTGTACGTAGGTGTGAATGTGAGTGTGCTTGGTTGTTTGTCTCTGTGCCCTGTGACAGACTGGTGACCTGTCCAGGGTGTCTCCTGCCTTCACCCTAAGTCAGCTGGGATAGACTCCAGCCCCCCAACAACCCTAATGAGGATTAAGCGGTGTATAGATAATGGATGGATGGATTTGGCCCTGTGTTGCTGCTGAGGTTGTGTTTTATGATATGCAACTGACTATTAAGTACTAATGAACATGAAGCATTCCTAAAATGTGCTTTTAATGTGACTAATGTGTCATTCTCATACTTCTTTAGCATCTACCTTGGTCTTGATAATGAATGTTCTGTATCCTCCGATGGCGATCTGCTTCTTCATGACACTGAAGCTGTTGAATCTGCAGACGAGCAGCCCGGCACTGTGCAGCCTCAGGGTGAAGTCCACGTCGTGGCAGGTGAAGCGGTTCTGGTCGTACTGGACGTTCTGGCTCCGGTCGACATTGAGGAGAAGGAAGTCATGAAGGTGACCTCTGGAGAAGGGCTCTCGCTGTTTATTACCTGGTTCAGGAAAAGAAAAAACAAAGGCAGAACGATTTTATGCATCAGACAAAGAAGTTTCTTTACATCACACTTTATTACACAAAATTATACATTTATGCAATCTCATCTGGTGTAATTGAGTATCAAAACAGAAAATATTTACAGTCAAATACTCTCTGTAAATCCTGTCTGACAGTACAGTTTCTGATGAAAGATAAAGAGACATACCTGCATATCAAAAATATCTGTAAAATCTAAAAGGTAAACAAGTCCATGAAGACATAACAAGCTGAGATCTGAGGCATCAAGTACAAAGTGCCCAAAGCTTTTAAAGTCAGAACTATTCATCACTGTAACAGCTAAATGTTTGGTAGTATTCTGTGTAGTCTAAAAGTTAGTGAAGCTCAAGAGACGGTATTTGTTTATTAAGACTGTGCATGTGATTACAGTCAGTATTGTTTTCTGTTTTTGAGGCTCTAGTTTGTTGTTCTGTAAGATGTTGCTGATATTCTGCCCTGGGGTCAAAATATGCTTTTATCTATATTTTATTCACAAAGAAAGAAAGCTATTCTGCAGAACTGTTGCTTTGCCTTCCACTCACCTGGAGGACCACGGCTGCTCCACTTCCTGATGCCACAAACGCCATAGTGAGCTAGGTCTGGACAGGCCTCCATGTGCTGTAAGACCTGTTTCAGCGACACGGCGTGCTCCACTGGACCACTAACGACAGTAAAAAATGAAAGATTTGCACTTAGCTCCCAAAGTGATTACATACCACATTCTTGCTTCTCATACAAGAACTTTTGTCCTTTACACATAAACATAAACTGATTTACTGTAAATAATGCGTCAGTATTTACCTGCGCGAGTCGAGGTCCACTGCGTTCCACATAACACACGAGTCATCAGCCAGGATGATGAAGGGCCAGACGTCGCCCGCTGGACCTCCTCCCTCCACACGCCGACTGCGTTCCAGCTCCAAGTTGTGATACGAAAGCTCCTTAATCAGGAAGTGAGCAGCACCTGCATAAGCATAAGGAGTTGGTTATTAATGAGACTATGAAGAAGAACAGTTATTATTAATACAGTTGTCCTCAAATGTATTCAGACCCTTCTATTAAAGAAAAGGTAAAATTCTCAGTAGTCACTCAAATAGCTAGAAACTGAAAAAAGTAATAATAAATAAAAATTTGCTAAATTATAATTTAGTGAAATAAGGCACTGCTTTTGAATTGTGGTTGAAAAGAATAAAAAAAAAAAAAAAAATTAGAGCACTTTGCTGATGAGCAGTGGGCCAAAATCCAAATATATGTCAACAGGTGCAGAAGTCTGACTGAGAGTTACAGAAAACACTTGATGGCAGTGATTGGCTCAAAGGGTTGTTCAACAAAATATTAGTTTACGGGTCCCATCATGCTTGTTTTTTCCCCCCAGATGTTTCTGTTGAACCACAATTCAAAAGCAATATAATGATTTTCATTTTTTTTTTAAAAACGTATTATTACTTTTGTCAATCTCAACTCATTTCAGTGACGGCTGTTTTTTTCCTTCTTTAATGGGAGGGTATGAATACATTTAAGGATGACTGTATGCCAGTTTAAGCCTGTAATAAAAATGTCATGAATTTAAAAAGGCCTACATACTTATTAACAGCAGCAGTAACAGACCTATTCCAGCTCCATTGAAGACAGTGGGCAGGACCAGCATGATGTGGTTGGGCCAGTACTTTTTGTAGACGGCCATCTCATACTCTTTGACCACCAGGATGTGGAGATGTGAGGCTCCATCCATAGCATGATAAAGGTTAAACAGGCCGTGCTCGTGGCGACCTGTGGTTGGGGTGAAGATTGGACTCTTGATGCAGTCTGGGTTCTGTGAAAGTGGAAGAAAAACAATGAATAAAAGCTTATCTTCTTCGTGTAAGTGATATAAAATACTGATACACATTTAGGTGTTTCATGCAGTTTCCAAAGCAGGACAGCCCAGAGGCTTAATAAGGACCCATGATTTAGGAAGCGCCTGCCAAAGAAAGACAATATGATAGCCAGAGAATGCCTGGCTGATGGGAGCCAAAATGTTCTGGTATTATACTAATTCAACACAAATATTATCTTCTCAAACAGGAATGTTCTGTGTGTATATTTCTTCTGAAAGTAAATAAGAACTGCTGGGCTGTCAGTGCAGTTTGAACCATAGTTTGACCAATTATGCCACCTAGTGGAGCAACCATGGTACTGCAGTATGCCCAGCACAGCAAATCATCACTTTAAGGTTGACACAATACAGTTTATACAAAAGCTCAGCAGAAACACAATAATAACTGATATCCATGATTTAATTAGTACTGCCTTCTGGGCTGCAATGAATTTAAGCCCAATGATTGATCGATCATCTTGGCTAACTGCAGCAGTGAAGCGGATGCAAAATAGCAAGAAAGGTTTCAAATTCCCTTTGCCGTCACTGATTAAATCACTAAAACTAACCTCTGTGTCAAATCAAGTTTATTTAATGAAAATAATCCTGTTCTACCTTCAGATGGGTTAGATGTAACTCCTCTACACAACTGCTTCATCTAGAATATGCCTACATTTCTCACAGTTAACTCTACGCTACACGTTGACGAGCTATAATACCTGTAAGTTGATGGGATCGGTTCCAAGGGTTGCTTTGTATGAAACCCCCAAAGAGCTAAAGCTGTGTTTTTACAGACTGTACCCAGTACGCTGCAGTTTGGCATTGACTGTTTATTTGTCTAGAAGCATACAAAAATCACCATACAGACACGTTAACAAGATACACAGACTTGATTTTCGCTGGAGGGGGTGAACCTAAAACCGAGACACACATAATGCAGACTTAATTCTGATTTCTTACACTTATTCTCAATGACACAAGATAAATAGGCACAGAAATCATTTACTTTGAGGGTGGCGAGACTCTGATCGTCATGAGCTACTGATATCCTTGGTAATTGTTGGCGGGTTGATATTGGAAAATGTGAGCTTGTCCAGCAGCTTAGTCACTCTGGAAAAATGTCACAGAGAACATGGAAACGCTAATAGTTGAAACTTAGTTGTTCATGATTTAGTGAGGAGGACATACCCAATCAGACGTGAGAGGCAGGCGCATGCTCTCCAGTTGGCCTCCTGGTTGGCTGAAGCTGAAGTAGTGCTCTTTGGACTTTGGAATGATGAAGTAGAGCTGGATCTCCTCCCCGAGCAGCAGATGGGTGAATGTGAAGGCATGGAGCGTTGACTCATACATCTAAGTTGTGATCAGAGACGACGGTCACATTTACACTCCCAAAGCAGTTTGAGCGTCATTTCTTACACAGTGTGTTTGCATGTACGGTGCTGACCTGGTATCTGGGGTTGAAACCCAAGTACTGATGACACTGTTCACAGTGGTGATAGGTGTTGTAGGCTGCATATTTAGACAGCTTAATCCTAGATGTCCGTCTACGGAGGTACACGTCCTCCTGGCGCACAGGGTTTCCTTGAGAAGACAACGGAGGAAAGATTGATTAGGACTACAGCAGAACACACAGGTAATTTCAAAGGAAAGATCAGAACTTTTCTGACTGTGCTCACCCTCAGCACTGGGTTTATATCCGGGGCAATACACACTGCTGATGTCGTCATATTTAGGGTCATGGATGTTGTAGTCAAAGGGAATTGTCTTCACAATGTCTGGGCTGGGCCAGGGAGCATTGGGTGGGTGGTACTGCACCCCCTCTGTCTGGGCAACTGAACACACAATACAATAAAAAGGTATGCATCACACATTAGCTTACAGCACTATGAACAATCACATGGTCGAGACAGCAGCAATAACTGCCATGTTGAAAATTTGATAAAGGTTGGGTAAAAAGTCGAAAATAAAGAAAACAAACAGAAGTGTTATATAAACTCCAGTTTCCATAATTGGATTGGATTGGTGGATTCTACTACAAATATACTGACTGAAGTTGATGTCTTCTTCATCGTAGATATCCACCTCCATCAGCCTGATCAGCATCCGAGACAGAATACCCAGGAAGTGTAGATACGCTCCCGTTTTACCCACCTGGTTGTGGAAAATAACAAAAAGGCAAAATAATGTAAGTAACAGTAAAAGATGAGCTTGTATAAGAGAAAGACAGACAGACAGGAAATACCTGCGGGGGTCCACTGAGCAGCAACCTACGAGGATGAAAGTTGTCATTTCGTCCTTCAGTGCGATTACTGGTGTCCATGTGGTAGGAGCGTGGGACCGTCCACTGACGATAATAGAGGGACTGCTCTGTACATGTCATCATTTTACTCAGCAGAGGCCTGCAGAAAGGAGACGTGGTTCATGATTACATTTATCTTACTCAGATTT
Source organism: Stegastes partitus (assembly GCF_000690725.1). Classification (NCBI taxonomy): domain Eukaryota; kingdom Metazoa; phylum Chordata; class Actinopteri; family Pomacentridae; genus Stegastes; species Stegastes partitus. The sequence goes on from NW_007578315.1 coordinate 39,007, forward strand.
TTAACTTCCTCAGACACATTTACATAAGGTTTTGTACTCACAAAACAGAATCAAAATTCAGCTAAGACTCCTCACGCATAAAACATCTGAGTTAGATTCTGATAGTTTTTCTGTTCAAACCTTTACTACGGAGCCTCCTGGAAGGTCATGATAGGAATTTTTGGGGGGATTTTTTTCGCATTATATTTGTCAAGTTTCGTGTTATCTTGCAGTACTCTTGTATTCCCTCGTAACGTCTGAACTTTCCTCAGACCCACAGAGAAAATTCTATGCTGCACTTGTTCCATCTGATCCACATGGACAACTGGTGCTAGTCCAGTCTAATTACTAAGCAATGCCAGAGAAACACTTTATAGCTACAATGGAAGGTGAGATTATGAGACACTTTATGTGATGCACTCAGTGCTCATTACTCAGTTTAAAAGGCTGATCTCTGACAGTATCCAGCTGCTGGCTGTGAGCACAGAGCAGCTGCTTTGCCTGGCTTTGACAGGTGAAGCTGTGACTGAATATGTTTATTGTTTGGACTTGTGCTGCTGTGGGTCATTCTGTGGTGCTATGAACATGCCCAGCTGTTACTGTTTGAACCTGCAGTGTTTGTTTGACAGATGTGGAACAAATACACCACAGGAGCTCAGACCTACAGTAGTTTAAACACAGTGCATCAGCCATGCACAACCGTCACTGCGCACACATAATTCTTACTTCAAGTAGTCAAAGTTACACCCATTAACTAATGTGTCACAGCCAAGATCATAACAACTAAAGCACAGTGAAGGCTACAGACACAGTGACAGCTATGCCATGCAAAGACTGCACTTATAATCAGATCCAGATTTATCAGTGAATTCCTAAATGCAGAGATACAGACTTGTATCATCATAGTTAGAAGCAATGCAAACATTACTGCCAGGTAACGCAAAAACAATCCTAAAAAAAAATTCCTACCTTTCCTACCTGAAACTGAACCACTGGTATATTTTCCACATAGTGTTGGAACAGTGGCTGGTAAATCATCTTTTAAATCTACTATATTCTATGTATTATAAATACTGGAGTGAAAAAATAAATCTTTTCTCTACCTGAAGCTGCTAGCCCACGCCACAGACATGTGCGGCAGGAATGAAGTACATCGTGGTAGCCCGCTGCCGTCACTTGCTGTGATAATATCATGGAGGGCACGAGGGAGAAGCACCGACGGAGGACGACTGACTCCTCGTGCCCAGGAACAGCTCAGATGAGGAGAGGAGGCTTGCGGGGACAAAGAGCCAGAGGATGTGGATTTGGAGTGTTGGCGACGAGACTGAGCAGGAGGCGGCGGTTGAGGTTGACTTTGGACTATTTGCTGCTGGGGGGACGTTTGTGTGTAAGGTTGAGAATGTGTTTGGGATAACGGCTGAATCTGAGTCTGCGTCTGGGAGGTCGGCTGGGCTTGGGAATGACTCTGAACTTGAGGTTGGGTTTGGTGGTGTCCTGCTGGTTGAGGATAATGAAAAGACTGAGATGATGGCTGGGGCTGAAGTTGAGTCTGTGATTGTAAAGGAGACTGCATGCTGTCGATTGTCACTTTCTTGACATTTGGTGAGGTGGCAGTTTGAGCAGGGAAGGGATCTGGAGCTCCACTGTCTGGGCACGACTGGGGCGGCTGGCTGGACGACAAGGGAGAGTCTCCTAGAAATCACAGGTGGAAGAAGTGACAAAGGTTTTTTTTTTTTAAATTACTGATCATATGAGCTGTAATCTGCTTTTAAATGATAAAAAATAAAATTTCTTTGCCTGAGTATATATTATAGCCTAGATGTGTGGGTCTTATCTCACCGTTTTCTTGTCCTTCCTCCTCCTCGTTGTCAGTGCTGCTGAGTTTTTCTGCATCACTTTCGAGCAGGTCACTTCCTGGTCCGGGGTTGTGTGGGGGTCGTGACTCAGCCTTCACTAGATAAGCAGCCAGTCCCAGCTCCTGTTCAAGTGTAGTCCGCTGCAGGTAGGAACAGCTTATCACTCGAAGATCACAGTATTTGAGTGACCTGTGGGTAGAATTAATTCACCATTTAAATTCCAAATGACATTTATTACAGCTTCTTTCATTTTACTGCCAGAAACTACAGGGTTGGGGGTTTTCATCTAGCAGTGAAAACCAATACTTGATGGTAAAACTATCGTGCAGGGAGGTTTGAGAACAAAGGTAAAAATATTTTAGGCCAAAAATCCCATCTTTAAATTTGTGATCAGGAGTCAGCATGTGCACCTGGGAAGAGACTCTCCCAGTGGCTCTGCCCCTGACAGGATCAGGATGCATGGAAGGGCCTCCAGCTCCAGGTAGGTTTGAGGAATCCACTCAGCATCCTGGATCTTCAACCACATCTGCAGGACATACATGCAAACATAAGTACAGAAAATGTAGGAGTCTTGCTATTTCTCCACTTGTGAGCTCATGTATTCATTAACTAATTTATCCTGTACCTATGACATTATGTACTACTACCCCACCTTGATCTGTTCAGTGAAGGTCTGTCCAATATTCAGAGCTTGGTTGGGATTCCCCAGAATGATTTCAAAACTCTCCTCCAGACCCAGCTGCCTCCTGACTCTTGACAGTCGTCTGTGGGCCCAAACTGCCAGAGATGAAGAGGGAATCCGCAGCAGGACCATGTGACCGTGATGGGCGGGACACTGCTGGGCAGCAGTAAGAAGAGATTGTATGATTTCCATGGTCTCTACAGAGGTGTGTTTGTGGAGATAGTGGGAACCACTGATTCTGCCAGATACAGCCATCAGAGCTACACAGTAGTGTTGGATCAAAACTGTAGTCCGGATCACAGCACTGTGCAGTTTTGGAAACCTGGAGACAAGGAATAGCAAGATGATAAAAACTTCAGTTACAGGTAAAACTTTATAAACATACGATGCTCATGTAGATTAAGCATGTGTGTATGTGCTACCTCTCTTCCAGAGTGGATGCCATGCTTTCAAAGGAGGAATCGTAACGCATCAGAGGGAGGCTGCTCCCTGAACGGGTTGACTCTAAAAGCTCCGACACTCCAAAGTAGCGAGTCCTCTCATGGTACAGATCCACATCCTGCACACACAAACACACATTACAGGAACGTGCAAGATTCAACTGATTTCAGTACAAACATACAATCGGTCATTTGTGTCTGCAGATATGTGCCGGTATTGTGCATCAAACAAAAAAAATAAAAAGAGAGTTTCTATCACACACAGAGTTCAGTCTTACGTTACTGAATGCAGATGGCCAGTGAATCTCGTTGTAGGGGCTGATGCGGGTGCACTGTGTCTGAAGAGCGAAGGGGAACGAGGTGACGTGGAGAATCAGGATGTTTGTGGAATCTCTGACCTGTCGGGAGTTTAACAGTTGGTCCACTAGACCCAAACCGCTGTCTGAGCTGCTGTAGGATGCACTGAGTGAGAAAAGGAGAAAGAGCCACAGAGGTAAAGTTAACATACTTTACTGCTTTGCTTTGCTCTTGTTGTACTCTTGTGTTTGCTGATGGAACAATGAAAATAATTTTTTTCTTTTCCCATCTCACACATACCTGCTAATATCCCAGTGTGCATGGTCGTGGACCAGGATGTAGAGTGTGTACGAGTTGCCGTGTGCTTCCTGGATGAGGGTGTCAATTCGTGCCTGAGCACTTTGGTCCATCTTGACCACATAACGTTCTGCCTCGCGTTGAGATGCACACTCTTGGTCTAAACTCCCAAGCTCCTGAAGGACACCTGAGAAACACAAAGACAGAGAAGCTAATGCGACATCAAAGCACATCATGGTTTGGCAAATATGCATTCAAGCACTTCCTTGTGTCTCTATTTTTTAAATACAAGGGCAATTCAAGAATACAGTTGCTAACAAAAGATCTAAAGGACTAACCGGAGCTCCAGAGATGGAGAACAGTCTGCTGAAATGTAACCTCGGAGGGCGGGACCAGAATCAGGAAACTGACTCTGTCAAAGGAGCCAAGGTCCAGGTTCTGTGTGCTGGAGTCTGCTATAGCACAAACATGGGACAGCAGCTTTCTCGCCACGGCCAGCTGGATGGGCCGAACCTCACGCCATTCCACAGAGTATTCTACACACATACAAACACAAATTCATCTCATACTCAAGGATTTTAAAAACATATTGTCGTTGTCCTGGTCCCAGCTCATTTTTGGGGGAAATTTAACAATATAAAATAAAATAATACAAACAGCAAAAACGGCAGAATATGTGCAATTTACGACTCTAAATTCAGTGTATGTGATACAACAAATGTGAGGCTCAAAACTGTAAAATATAACAAATTACAACTGCACATTATCATCTTTTCCAAGCTCTATTTCAAATGTCAGGGCATACTGACAATCATATAGGTCTATATACTGTACACAGTTCAACCCATGTGTGTCTCACCTGAGCAGGCGTCTTTTGGACTTGATGCTGGTTCTTTAGGGCTGAGTGAGTCTTTTGAACCCTGTGCATGTGAATCCTTCGGACTGTGTGAGTCTTTGGGGCTATGCGTGCTTTTAAGACTTCTCTCTTCAGCGGACTCCTGGCTGCTGGATAAAGGAGATGGCTCGTTGCTGTCCACAGTGGCGCTGTCCAGAAGGGAATCCATATCACCATCTGAGAAACAGAGAGACACACCATGTGTTAATGAATTATGATTATAGCACACATTACCATACGGTCAGACAGGCAGACTCACCTTGTCCGAGGGAATTGCAGTAATGGATGAGTTCCTGGGCAACGCCAGCGGAGAGCTGGTGGTTGATTTCCTTTAGGCCCTCACTGGGAGAAAACATAGACTCTGCCAAGGCACGACATTGATGTTTACCTGCAACACAGGCACATAAAAATGCTGGATTAGAATCTCTTTTGTTCCTTTATTTAAATTCCCAGGGCAACTTCCTCACATTCTCATATACAGTATGGTACAAAGCCACAGTTCCCACCTGTAACTACCACACAGGACTGTGTCTCCTGTCCTTGTGACGTGACAATGACGACCACATAGTTGGTGTTTTCAAGACGTCCTTCAATTAACCTGCTGAACGTTTGCTGGAGGCCTTGAGCCAAAGATCCGACTTCTTCCCCTAAAACCACAACACCCTCTCCGCAGGATGACGCAGCCAGCTGGGCAAGCCAGGGAAGCTGACTGGGGGTCAGAGGTTGTTGGGTCTGGGGAGGTAAAGAGAGATGCTGGGGGAGCCCAGGCAAGGTAGAGGGGGTCTGGGGGCAGAGCGAAAATTTTCTTACTCAATCATATTTTGTCTTTTCATCAGTGTTTGTTCTGTAGAGGGATACATAAAGAAGATATCATTTAATGTCTCCCTTTACTTATCAGCTTCATGACAGAAAAACAGAGAAATACTCTCTGTGGCTATATAGGGTGACTTTTTAATACAAGTACTTATTTGGAGTTTTTTCTGACCTCAATGCCAAAGTGCCTCCCTTGGGTTCCTGGTGTTTGAGGCTGCTGGTACTGTCTGATCTCGCTGAGGTGGGACTCCCTCCATGACCTCATGAATATCTGCTCTAAGTCCTCAATCAGGGGCACTTGGTCAGGGCCTTGGTGAAACAAAGAAAACAATGCAGGCAGTATGGTGAATGAAACTGTACATTTATTAATTTAAAAGAAATTAAAGCAGTTTCATGGAATGTGTTTTTAGCTTACCAACAGGAAAATATAGATTCATTAGAGCTTTTTTTCACACAACACTTACGTCGGATTACAGGTACGATTATGGAAGTCGGTTTTTACACTGACCTAGCTGAACCAGGTAGTAGACGGTCAGCAGAATCTGCATCTCAGTGGACAGCGGCTGAATGGGTGACGGCCCGTAGTGCTGGTAGACTCTGGGCAGCGTTTGTGAGCTCAGGTAACAACTCTGGAGCAGAGAACTGACGAGCACTTCATTCACATTGCCAATCAGCTGAGGAAGAGGCCCATGACCTGTGTAAATGAGAGGTGCACACAAAAGTGGATGAGCATATAGAAGTCAAGCAGAATAACATGGAGTTGGGGTTGACTCTAGTTCAGGTGGTAGCTTTGGTCACTGAGCAAAAGACTGTTCCTTCAGCTGATGGTACAGCGTCCTTGGGCAAGATACTAAACCCAAATGGCTCTCAATAATGTATGTTGATGGGAAAAAAAGTATGCTTGTTTAGACAAAAGCATCCACTAAATCATTATAATATAAAAAGAAAAAAAAAGAAAAGGAAAAAGGAAAAAGCATGAGAGTTTGACTAGGAGCTAATGGAAAAACAGTTTAAATGGATATAGTCAGCGGCAGTGCCACCAATGTCAAACGTAGCTTTCTTAAAGTACATAAATAAATAATCGTAACAACAACACAGAAAGAAAAGAAAGAAAAGGAAATGAGATATTCTATAATGACATTTTAGTTATTTTGCTGTTTACAGATACACTGTGTTTTTTTCATCCTTAAAACTGACCCAAAATAGAGAACAGTTGTTGAACAGGATCAGCTGGTGGGAAAATTCAGTTTAACCTATTCCCAAAGGAGACAGGGACAATAGTTGAGATGGGAATAACATGGGATGGAATGCATAAACCCGGACGAGGAAAACACAGGAAATGGCAAGATGGTTGGTTGGTAATTTGAAGGGCAGAAGAATAAGAAGTAAAGGAAACAGAAAGATGAGTTGACAGGTGACACAAAGGGGTAAAGTGGTAGAGGGCAGGGGACTGGCTGAGAAAGGCTGAGAAAGGCTAAGAAACACCCTCGGGTGTTGGCTGACCTCTAACCTGCTAAGAGACACGAGCTAAAACAACCATCTGTTGGGTTGTGACTGAAAAACTCATCTGCTCGCATGCTTGAGAAAGTTCAGCACTGAGATGTGGGTGAAAAACGATCAATAATGATTTAGAGTGTCACGGGTACAAATAATCTGGTGACACTTAACAGCAACTGTGGGCTACAAGTGCGTGTACTGTCGGTGTGACAGTGCAGCTCTCTGTGTTTCTAACCTTTGAATATGACAGGTTGCAGTCTGCAGATGTGTAGCAGCTGATCAGGCACTGTTACAGGCAGCCCTGGGGGAGAAAGTGGGGTTGAGGATGCCAGCGATGACGTCTGCAGGACGGCAGTCTCTGGATACAGCAAGTAAAGGAGCACAGAAATACACTTATATTTAAAAAAGCACACACAGACACACATTAAGCAGCACAAAAATATCTTGTTGACACTTAAATGGATGTGTGTCACCATACCCACATCTTTCTGTATCTCCTGTGATCATTTCCTTCACTATTATGTCTAGTGTCTCATTTGTACCTGATCTGCCTCCATTTGTGATGACAGAGGACACTGATGTTGTTAAAGCTGATGAAGATGGCGGAGTCTTCACAGTGCTCTCTGGAACACTGTTGGAGGATGATTCAGGTGACCAGCCCTTGTGCCTCTTTTTAGGGGGACCAGCATTCGCATGGGGCCCTGGAGGATTAAAAAAAGAAAACAAGCAAAAGGCACATAGCATATTAGCTTAAAAATGTTAAATCTTTACAATTTAGTAAAAATGTATATCAATAAAATTTCAAAAAAATGTTACATAACCTTTTTTCTCCAATTTTACAATTTCTTTAAGCTGCTCAGAATTTGCTACTTTTGCATTGATGTTCATCCGTTTTCATTTGTTAAATTGCCTTTTTTTTTTAATTACTTGATTTGCTTTAGTTACAGTTTCCTGTCAACAGTCACTTTTCTCATTATAACAGCAGACGAATCAGCAGAACAGACACTAAATGATGTTTCAGGATGGACTTGTGTTGATACAGTAATGAAAAAGAGCTGTATTTTAGTCATGCATTAACCTGTCTTGTTCTCTGAAGTTACTGTTGAAATGCAGTAATAAGGGAGACACATAAAAGGTCCACTTGTTAAAAGGGTCATGAAAAAAACAACATTGACAGGAAGGAAGCTTTTCATTCAGAGAGAAAGCAGGAAAAAAGATGAGACAGAGAGGGAATTTTACAACCCTGGTTTATAGAGGTGACAGACTGAGGGAGAGGGAGGGAGAAAGACAGACAGAAGAGAAAAGAGGGAGGGAGAAGTTTAGTGCCCCAAGTGTTGGCAAATGAAAGCAGGGAAAACAAAGGACTACCCCCAACACACAATGCGACTGGCTGGCTCCTGTATAGCAGGGGTGTTATAACACACACATTCACACAGACAGTGTTTCGGCTGCTGGTGGCAGGAGCTCTCCCTTTCAGAGGTGTGAAGAAACCCAGGGAAGAGGCTTAATGACAACAGACGCAAACTGACCGCGTTTACATGCACACAAGAAGCCCAGGAACAGTAAGAAATCGGGTTACAACAAGAAATCGAAGAACACAACATTACAAGAACTACAATATTAGAAAACACTTTAAAGAACCAGTTTACATGCAGTTATATTGTGATGAATCAGATATTCTCTTTAACCAAACCCACATTTTTGTTTTTACTAGAACTGGAATATTTCACAGGTACATATTTGCAAGTTGCTGTTCACCAAACAGTTTTGTGAATTTACTTGAGATTGTCTTTACGATATATATATTATCTTGTCTATAAGAAGCAATAATGAAAACAGTGCTGTCTCAGACACTTTTCCCTCACCAGAAATAATACTGCCCACATTGTTTCAGGTCCTTTTACGAAATTGCGACACGTAAACGGGCACATTTGTGGAGTGAAGTGCCTTCTCATATAAAAACATGAAACCTAACATCCTACATAAACATGAAGTAAAACTAAAACCGTGTACATGTCATGTACTCAAACTCAAACCTCTTTACTGATCAACTGTCATTCTTAAATAATCTTAAACACAGTAACATAGCACAACAATCTCTGTTAGTCTGTTAAATAATGTGTCACAGTGTCACACAGACTCACATCCTTGTGGATATAAACTGGAATAAAGAGCTGAAGTCACCAGTGAGTACAGTCTGTACCTGTAGCTGAGGGTTTCCCAGGCCCGGACTGACTTGAAGGTGGCTGGACAATGGAGGGAACAGCATGGTTGCCATTGACCAGCGTGTGTGAGATGTCAGCTATTTGTGGCTCCACATGTGATCCTGCCATTTATAGATTCACAAGGAAAAAAAACAAAACGATTTACAACATTTCTGAGACAAAACACGATGCCCTCTCCTTCAATTACAGCTTGTTTAAGTAAAATACAGATTGGGAACAAACGTTTGCAGTACCAAAGACGTTTCGCAGCCTTGTGTTCAAACTAGACCTGTAGTCTGTTGGAAATTATTAATTTACTTCTTCTCTCATGACAACACAAACAAATGGCACCTCAAACCATCTTCAGTGCAAACCTAAATATCAGCTTGGCTTGTTTTGTTACCTGTGTAGCTGCCAGAGGTCTGTGATGGGTGAGTTGATGCCAAGTTTGGCGGGTGATCATCTGATGTCAAGTGGCCTTCAGAGAGACTGGAACCAATCGGCCTCATCCTGCCATCTAAAACACACAAGAAAATTGATATCTATCAAAACAGAAACGCATAGCAATGTTATTGTAGTTACTTATTTGGGAACTTGTGTGTGCAGTAGTGTGTAGGACTTAACATCATGGTCTGAAAATTTTGTAAAGTTGTCCAGAGACATGATAAGCCTGCTTCTTAAAATCGGCTCTGGGACAAGATTAATGCTACTACTCAGCCCATGAGTGTTACAGTAAATCAGAAAGCCCTGCAGCAGAGGGGGAGAAATAAGGGAAGTCAAACACTTTTCTGAAAGGAATTTAAAACTAACTGCATGTGTTTAGAGCCGTTACGTGGCTCGGTGGTTCACACTGTCGCCTTGCAGCTAGAAGATCTTTCTGCGTCAAGTTTGCATGTTCTCCCCATGCAGCGTGGGTTCTCTCTGGGTTCTCCAGCTTCCTCCCATAAGGTCCAAAAACATGTTGAGGTTAACTGGTGATTCTAAATTGTCTGTAGGTGTGAATGTGAGTGTGCTTGGTTGTCTGTCTCTAAGTGTAGCCCTGTGACAGATTGGTGACCTGTCCAGGGTGTCCCCTGCCTTCACCCTGAGTCAGCTGAGATAGACTCCAGCCCCTCGCGACCCTCGTGAGGATGAAGTGGTGTATAGATAATGGATGATGGATGGATGTGTTTGATGGACACTATTTTTGTTTCAATCTGCACAACCCCACAATCTATACCTCTTGTACCAAACAATGCTCTGGGAAAAGTGTATGTTTTATATTTTTGTGAAAAATGAGTCAAAACAAGATATCCTACTGTCCACAGCCTTGACTCACCTGCACTGGTTCAGTTTACGTCACATTATTAGCACAAAATAGTACACAAAGTTGTCACCACTCACAATAAGTACGTAACACGTTTACTGTTGCGACAACATGAAACTGATGCATTTCAGCTCTGGGCTTTCTTCTGTGTAAATGAAGAGCACAGACTGCTGCCTGGGCAAAACCTTTTTTCCTGGTAAAGGGCTTAATCAGTGAGCATGTTGTATATTCCAGACTCCTTAATATCAACACTTCTGCATGCTTTGAAAAAGAGGATTAAGAGATTATCTGACAAGTAATATTGTAACCACAGATAGCCCAAGCTCTGATCTCTCTTCTTAAGCCTCCCTCTCTCCTGCCCAAACTAAAGCACTAACAAAATAAGAAAAAAAGGTGGAACCAGCAGGAAGAAAACACAATTTTTCAAAAGACACACCGTCTCTATTGTTCGTGTCCATCAACACAGGCCTTTTCACGTCCTTTCACATCATTACATTTTGTTGGGTTACCTCCAGGCTGTGGCCTCTGTGTACACTGCAGTCTCACCTTTCACCTGTCCTTAAGGCTTCGCTATCTGTCCATCTGGTCATACACTCATAGCGCTCAGATCAACATGAGTAAACCATGCATGGCCTAAAGTACTGCTTTATTCCAATTCTAATTATGGCAATAATGCAAATGATGTGGAGTGGGATTAACTCCTGTCTCTTCCAGACATGTATGCACATCTGAAGGCCTTTTCTTTCACAGAATTAGATCATCAGTGTAGTCATGTGAAGACTGTTTTTCATTTGTAGTCTCTAATGTGAGTGAAGTGAAGTGACACAATACACAATACACAGAAACTTACACAACACTTCCTGTGTGCTTCTTGTACACAATCTATTGAACTGCTGCTAATTTGTGCATGACAGAATGTAGTAATAAAGCATACATTGAAAAAAAGCAAAACATCTGCATCAGAGCCTTTTGTGGGTTGTATTTTAGGCAGTCAAACTTGACTAGCACCATGTATTTGTGAGGAGGAGCGGGTTTTTGGGCAGTTTCATTTAAAATGAACACAGTGGTGAATCAATGTGCACACACAATCTGAATCTGATCGTGGACAAACTGAGCATATTGTTTTGATAGTCACTCTGAAAGCAGCACCACAGTGGCCTTTAAAGTACAGCAAAAAGTCCCTATACTCTATGAATTCAGTATTTGTGCTACATTAATATTAGAAAAATCCGTCCAGCTGTCAAGTGCCTTACAGTACACGTAACGATGTCTTACCGTTTCCCCTCCAGCAGATGGGAGCCCCTTTGACCAGCATGCCCTGGTTGTTTCGGTACAGATGGTACTTCAAGTGCTTCTGTTTTTTGGGCTGGGTGCTGAGCTTCAGGTTAATGTGGTTGGAGAACTCTGTGAAATAGCGGAAGCCTTTCTCTCCACAGCCCATACAGTTTCCAGAGAAGCCTGGAGGGAGCACACATGGAGAAAATGTTTGATTGCACAGCCACATGCATGTAACTAACTGGATAACATTAAAAAGTATTGTCAAGCAAAACTGAGGGCAGTCATTTGTGACTTTGTAAACAAACGGCAAACAACAAACATGATATTTTCCCGTGTAAGTCCTCTGCCTTACCCAGCAGAGCATTGCGTCCCCGTTCGTCTGGCAGAAAGCGGCGGTCCACAGCGCACACCAGCAGGTTCTCAGGGAGGGCAGGAGACTTTACGCCAACTAACATGAACCCAGGGGGCACGTCCAAGGGATCTGAGGCAAGTGAGGACAAACGCAAGTCCCTGCCCGCCTGACAAAAGCCTGCGGGGAGGACAAAACAGGGAAAAGAACATTTTCACAAGAACATTCAGTAGTAAAATAAAAAGTAATCTTGCCTAATTACAGCATAAATGAGAAGAGTGATAAGAGGCAGAGTGCAGACAGCTGACCTCAAGAGCATTAGCACTTGACAGTCTTTCACACAAAACTGACTCCCGGAGCATGTACAACCCACTTTGTTGGGAAAACTGCACCTCCAGGACATACAGCAGGTACATATGGCATTTGTATATGTGAATGTGTACATACCATCTGTGGTGCAACATCCCTCAGGTGGGGGCTTCATCTGGTAGGGTACTGGAGGGCTGTTAGACTCTGAGCCATCCTCATCGTCTTCATCATCATTTTCTGTACGGCCTGTTGGAGACAGAAAAAAACCCATTCTATTTTAAGGTGGCGGGAAAGTGTCACAAAAAGCATTATTGGGTGATTTGCTTACAAATGAAATAGAAGAATCAGTCAAATCCTTTTACTGAACCCTGCATCACTTCTTCCGCTACAATGCAACTCACCATCGTGTGCCAATGGTTGCTCTGTCTCGAGGTACAGCTGTGAGAAAACAGGTCGAGGCACGACGGTGTTTGACCTCAGCGATGCCTCAATGGAGTTATGGAGGACCTCCTCGAAGCGCGTGGTCCGCAGCTGGCCCGCATAAGAGTTCCCCATTGGTGTCCTGCAAAAACAAAGAAACTTTGTGTTGGATACTCACAAGACATTTGCAAGCTGATGGTAGTTTGTTCTTGTTTGCATTAGGCCCTGATCCTAACTCAGAGTTTTCTGCTTTCAGATACTGTAAATACAGATTTAGTAGCATTTCTATTATCTAGTCCTATTTAGCATTAAAGTGGTGTTAGTTTTAGAAGGAAACAAGAAAAATAGACTGCTTTCTATTATCAAAATAAAATGACCAACAATGTATTTTAGATAAAAAAGGGGCAACAGATGGAACGGATTCAAAGTTTCCTGTTTTTCAAATGCTTCAGCCTGTTAACGTTAAGATCAAATTAATAATGTCAAGTCACGAACTCACACACACAAAGCCACATCCACGCTTATGCACTGAACAGACACAAAAAAATTCCAGTTCAGAAACACAGGCCCACACAAACAGTGGTTTCTGGAAGATGGCATCTGTCCAGACAGCAAAATATAAAATCAGCTGCACTGACAGAGTCAGGACACCCTGACCTAGACGCTACTCCCTCCCTCTGTTTTTCTACTTTCTCTCCAAGTGCATCGCTCTTGCTCTGGTTTCCTTCCCGCTCCTCTTCTCCTCTCATCCTACCATTAGGATGAAATACTGACGATGAGAAATGTTTACGGTATTAAAAAATTGCATGAAATAATTATACTAAATGTAAGAACAATTAAAACATTTTCAAAGATGGAGACTTGCAATCAGAGCCAATTGCTGTGCAGTGAACAAACTGGCTCAGTGAGGAGGGAAATAACAAAGCTGGATTGTGAACACCAACTTAATCCCCCTTCCCTAAACCTCTGACGGTCCATATGCTGGCTGCCAAACGCACACACACACACACAGACGTACAAGAAGCTACACATGACTGACTGACAAACCTGGTAGCATGAGAATCAGTCAGCAACCTGGGGGTCAAGCTTAATGAAAAGACTAGCCTGTCAGATTACAGACTTAAACCCATGTGTGCTATACACTACACTACAGCTTTCAAAAACACAAGGCTTACAATAGCATTTTAGATCAGGAGCTAAGTCAAACAATATAGCAGTTCAATAAAAAACAAATGCACATAGAAAAAACAGAGCTTTCTTTTGGTCTCTCTCACAGCTTTGTCTCCAAAGATGCAGACTAATGCACTTACATCCCAGCAAAAACATTTATATGCCCCATTTATTTCAAAACAAAGAAATTGTTGCCTGGGTCATCATCCTTTAGCAGGAAATATCTAAGCAAAAGTCAACAGAGCCGAGGAAATCGTTACATCTGCTCTTCAAAACAACAAAAAACAGACCTTTCATTTAGGTTGTGTGCAATGAACAACTGTAAGGGATTACTGTTGAATTTAATAGTAATCTTTAACGACTGGGTTGATACAGAATCAGTCTAACACCACCTGAGTGTATAGGTACCTTGGGTCGATGGATACAGTGACTAAAAACTACAAAACTACACATAATAAAACCATTACTGCAAAAACAAAAACAAACCTTCTTCAATTAGAGATAATGACATCTAATTCTGAGAGATGTAGGGCAAAATTGCCGTCCTTGCTAGTGAAAGCCATTATAGCAGATCAACATTTTCCAGAATCCACATTTCTCAACAAAACAGCCCAACATTTCAAATGTTATTTCATTTGAATCAAATTATAGACGGACTACTTCCCTCATTAACTTTCCCTGACGAGCAAAAATGACCTTGTGCATAGCTGTGGAATTTATTTACTTTTCCGACCTTAAGAGAACTTACTTTTTCCTTGATCTTTGCCAAAAAAAAAAAAAAAAAAATCCAACATCAGCCACAGATGCCAGCAGCTACACTGGTTAGGCTTTCTCTAAACATCTGTCCGTTCCAAAATAAAGCTCCAAATGAGGATGTTAACGGGCCACGTCTTGTGACTTCGCTCTCTCTCACACACACCTCAGCAGCCACCTTCTGCCTCCTCGGCGCTTTGTAAAGAAGCGGCGCAGACTTTTAATGCCTTGCACCACCTTGCAGAGAGACAGAGGGTGGAAGACAAAAAGCCCTGTCATAACACAGTCGGCACGGAGAGGAAGTAATCACACCTTCTACCAAAGAGCAGACTGATGTTTTTACAATCCGAGAACGAAGAGACAGGGCGGGAAATGGGGAGATTAAAGCAGAGAGGTGTATTCCACCTTTTAGGGAAAGCTAACCAAAATCCTACACTTCTGACAAGCTGGTAATCAAATATCCACGCACTGTCGGTATAATCAAATTAAAACAAGCTTTTCCTTGTTTGATTTGTTTCATTTTTGTATAACATCCAAGAGATGCATGTATCGTTAGGGGATACGGTACATGCAGCTAAATGCATGCGGTTACTATAACGTCAGCCCCTGTGCTTTTTAAAGTCTAAGGCCTTAAAGCACACAAAGGAACTTTGTGCTGGGATTTGTATTGTTAAGTCAAAAGGCTCATCTCCATCTTTAATCTGTCGGTGCACATGTACTCTTGCTGAGTTACAGATCCTGTATTTATGATTAAAAAATCCCCGTTCCATACCTGATAGTGCTTCTAAAACCAAAAGACACAAAGGAAGACATGCAGAAGAGATGACAGACATAAGCCGTAAGTAAAACTTTTAAGGAAGCTTTGTTGATCTTTTCTCCTCCCATCTCCCCCCTCCTTCCTCTCTCCTTGACGTGGAAGTGGGAGATCCTTTCATCTCCCCCTCCTCCTCTTCTTCTCTTTCTGCCTCTCTTTCACCCTGGGGAGAGAGACACTATTGTGGTGTTTTATGACCCCTTGGACCCCCGTCCCACCACCACCACCACCCTCAAACGCAGAACCTCACACATACAAACCTGTAGTTAGGATCTCTAAACTCTGACTACACTACCACACGATGTATTTTAACACTTGAAAGGATTTAGACATTTATTTCTGAGGCCTATTAAAAAATGTTAAGTTGGACCTTGCTGGATTTAAATAACAAAAGAAGAGAGCCATCTATCATTACCTCGTCTATCTTCGCCGTTTAGAAAATCTGTAAGCAAGTAAGGAGAACATTTTGCTAGTATGCAATCTTTAAAAAAAGTAATGTTAAACTTAAGCCCTGCACACCCCTAAATGTGCCTCCTTATATATGCAAACGCACACGTAAACTCTCTGCTTTGGAGGGCATGGGTGTATTAGTTTGAGGGATGTCTCATGACCGCGAGGACAAAGGTGAGTCCAGATAACAATGTTTAAGTAAGACTTTGATGTGGCCTATACTTATAATACACATGCACACAAACATGCACGGTCGCACACACATACACACACACACAGGCACCCACACACGCTCTCCCATGGGCTCTCGCTCAGTGGACACAAAAGGCTTGTCTTGGAGGGGTGAAAGGTCGTCCTGGGAGAGGTCAGATAAGAACCCCAGGCTCTTTCTCTGTAAGCCAGGCTCACATACCAGCCACGCACAAACACACGCAGCATCCCCGCTATTCTTTCTTTATGCTCGGCCTGACATGCGGGGGTCCACACACACACACACAATTTAAGAAGAGTTTGTGCTTTGATTGTAAGCACATTATCGATCATATCCGCGTCGTGCATTCACTTAGTCGTGCACTCACTTAGTCGTGCACGCCTGTGTGTTGGTGAGCGGGAGATAAGGCAATAAGGCAAAGGAATGTGTGAGCAGTGTCAGCTGGTCAGTGCAGCATCTCTTTCGAACAGAAGAAAAACTTCCAGCTCTGCAGATGCTCTGTGAGCACTGAGCCACAGCCAATCGCATATGCAAAGGGATGTCAGTTGTGCACACACACAAGTGGACGCTCAGATGGGCTCATCGCTGGCCAGTGACCCACAGCAAATGCTTTCATTCACAGTTTGCTCAACAGACACTGGATCGATGGCCGGCCAGCCAAACGGCCAACTGGTCGTGCAACCAAGCCATTCAACTATACATCCACACGTTGCACCGGCCGGCCACTCTGCTCACCTTTCATTCTGGCCACAACACAGAGTTTTCAAACAATTAAATCCGCCAAACAATCACTTCCAAACGTTCTTCTTCTTGTGCATGCCTACATGCACCTCCTGTCTTTATCATGTCAGTTTGACGTGTGTAAAATAATGCATTAAAACACTGTCAGATGAGTGCAGACTGTGCAAGACACTCTGTCTGCAATGTGTGCACTATATGAGTTAATGTAGAGAAACAGCTGAAAAAAAAACACCACAAAGCTCCAGCTCCTTACATTTCTAGAGTCTGCTCTGCCTGTTGCTTTGCTATCTCACTGTACGTCCTTGAGCAGTTTTTGTTTCTCCTGCTCTCTCTATCTTGCTATTTTGCATAACTCCAGGGAGGCTTGTGTTGTCTACATGCATGAATATCTGGCTGGAGCTGTAACACCGTATAGTTTAACAGCTGCAGGGTGTCTTCCAAACTTAAACTCAGATCACAAGAAAAAAAACAAAAACATCCCCGTCATCATGACTTACATCAAACAGTGTTTGACTTATGAAGCATCAAGCCAGACATTAGAGATGTGATACGTTCATGCACACATGTCAGCATCAAATGTTTTCAGCAGCAAACTTTATATACACGTAAACTGCTTTAAAACTCCAGAGCCAATAGAATTGGTATTGCAGAACCTCTTAGAGAACTGTATTTACAAAAGTCCCCAAACAAATTTCAATGCATAAACTGGTTTAATATGTATAAACACTACTGTGCTGGCTCTCTTGTATTGATCAGGATCAAACCAGCATGTCTATGAAACTATTTTACAGGACATATTATGAGTAATGTATGTCCAATATCACATTTCCAGAAACATTTTATCTGTCCAGACACATCTGATGAACAAAAACTGTTACAGATGTTCATGTTAATGGTTCATGTTTTAGTAGCACGTTGTTGAAAAACTCAGCCTCAATGTAAATACAAGAAAAATAAATAGATAAGAGCCTCTAGATAATGATAATGAGTTAATGTACAACCGACCAAATACATTATGAGTTGGGGGACTTATTAGTTGTTACTGGAAAAGTCCATTAACGAGGGTTTGAGACATTGTTCATCAGGATGCAGCCAAGAAAAAGCATTTTGTGGACACAATGAGCTTCCAGTTACATCCTCAAACAAGTTACACACAAACTGCTGCCCGTAATGCAAATAAAACGTTGGTTCTAAAGCAAAACAAAGGCTCATTTTACAGCCTCAGGAGTCGCAGCTCCACAGCTCATCTCCCTCCGTCCGCGCAGCAAACAACTGAGAAGCAGTGAAGTCTGTTTTTTCATCAGCGAGAAGCCAGAAGAGGTTAAACTGCTCTACCTGCGCGGCTGTTAATGTAAAACTAAAGCCAGAGAGCAGCAGCAGCAGCGGAGAGGACTCACCTGTGCGAACCTCCGGGACAAGCGGACGGTTTATTCTGCACGAGAAGCCTGCGAGATACTCCCGCGTGCTGTCACCATGTCTCCGGCGCGAGACCTGCGGCGGGACTGAGTGTCGCGTGTGTCATCACCTCTGATCCTCCGCGAGGACAGGACCCTCCTCCCTCCCTCCCCCTCACCGTCCTCCACATGGTACGGTCCAAGAGATCCCCCCTGTTCTGACCACTTTGTGCGTTTTTTTGTTTGTTTTTTGTTTGTTTTTACTCGTTTTAGTCAAAATTTAAATCTTTTCGAACAGTATTGAAACAAACGAACAAAAGTTACAAGACGTAATTTAAAACTAATTATCAGAAAAATAGAAAAGCCAAAATAACTCTTCCTCCAGGTAATCATTTGAACAGTAGTCACTTTTTTCTTTTCTTTCTCCTACGTCTGGACAGGCATGGAGTAATTAATTAGATCAAAGGACTAAAGCAGTCAGGATTAACAGATTAATTGATTAGTCGATTGCCAATTAATTTGAAGCAATCTCACCGATTAATCAGCTTTTTTTTCAAAGTCAGAAATCCTGCTGGTTTGGTGTCTTTTCTCTTTTCCAGGAAAATGACCACGTGGAGGTTTTGACTTGTTGCTGGATAAAATAAGCAATCTGACAACATCGCTGTAGGACGGGGGTTATTAAAAAGGAATTTTAGATTTTTTAAAATTCATTGATTTATTTGTTTGCCATTTTTCAAGAGAAAATTATCAGAATTATTGAGTCAAGAAAACAATCGGTGGATAAAGTCATAATGAAAGAAAAAGATCTTTGCTGCAGCTCTACATATGAGCAAACTACACTTTGAAATTAAACCAAACCATTCTCATTTTATGTCTCCTTTAAATTTCGGCACAACTCAAAGTTTTTAAACAGATAAATGTAGGTTTGGGGTAACAAATTAATATGTCCTGAAGAAAATTAAAAAAGAACGAGTAAAAAAAGAAAAAAAAAAAGACCCTAAAGAATGTGCAAAAGCCCAGATCAGTTATAGTAGTTATGTAAAACTAATTTAAAATGTGCAAGAACATTTTGGGATTTATTTTATTATTACTATTAGTAGTAGTAAATAAGAATGGGAAGTGAGTATTTAGAAGCAAACTGGTGCACATACAACAGCTGCTTGAGGACTTTTACGTTGCCAGTGCCAAAAACTGTAGCTTTAAATAAGCACCACATCTAACAGTTTCAGTAATTCCATTTATCTTCATTTGAAATGACCATAAACTTAATGAAATGAGAGTCTATTAAATTTTCACTGTCCCAAAATTAAAACTTAGTCTCATTCAGGTTTAAAGTCAATACAACACAGGACGGTGTTGAGTTCGATAAGGTAAAAAAAAAAAATCACATGAGAAACTCTGAAGTAATAGAAAACCATATCCTCTGATTAAAAAAAAAAACAAAGTAAGAAATGAAAAAGTGCACCAATGATCATCATCGCTCATCCGCTAAGACAGTGGACATCTATAGATGCATGTCGCCCTCTACTGGACTACAGGAGGACATGCAGTGTAAAGGCAGCTTACTGTCGTGATTTTACTATAGAATATTCTTTGCTAATCTGTGCTGTATAATTGTAGCGTTTTTTTTAAATGTATTCATGCAAATTTTGTGCATCAAACATCTTCCCCATATATGC
This sequence comes from Stegastes partitus, assembly GCF_000690725.1. Classification (NCBI taxonomy): domain Eukaryota; kingdom Metazoa; phylum Chordata; class Actinopteri; family Pomacentridae; genus Stegastes; species Stegastes partitus. Next base: position 58,841 of record NW_007578315.1, read on the forward strand.
AGCCTCAGTTGATGAAAATTCAACTCTGAACTGAACAAACAGGGAAAAAAAGTTTCTTACATTTTTATCTATTTTTAAACTAAGATTTTATGTGAGCAAGTTGTGTTAAAATAACCTAATATAAGTCATTCATGGAGTTTACATGTTCTCCCCGTGCAGCCTGGGTTCTCTCCAGGTTCTCCGGCTTCCTCCCACACGGTCCAAAAACATGTTGAGGTTAATTGGTGATTCTAAATTGTCCGTAGGTGTGAATATGAGTGTGCTTGGTTGTCTGTCTCTAAGTGTAGCCCTGTGATAGACTGGTGACCTGTCCAGGGTGTCCCCTGCCTTCACCCTAAGTCAGCTGGGATAGACTCCAGCCCCCCATGACCCTACATGAGGATGAAGTGGTGTATAGATAATGGATGATGGATGGATTAGTCATTCATGCAATTTGATGTGAATCAAAAAAGAATTGTCAAGTTTTGGTGATGAATATTAATCAAGACTGGCAAATTTCAGTTTTTCTTTTGCATATTAGATGACAATCTGTTTTAATCCCTGCCCAAATGGCAAACCTGATTCTACTGAGACTAATAATAATAATAATTTATTTAAAAAAACAAAACAAAACAGATGCCCGTCCATCATTTGACCCCCGTCTTTGTTTCCACCAACACGGGCAGAATTATGAATATGTGACAAGAGAACGTCACACCCCCAGTCGAGAACCCACCTACACAGCAGCACAAATGATCATTTCTCATTCAGCACCTCCCCTCTCTCCCAGGCAATCTGTCACACTGATGGGACAAGAGAGACACGGCTCAGCCTCCCTGTGCTAAATGTCTCCGTGGCCACAGCAGACCAACAGACAGACAGGTGAGTATGTCAGGGGCGTTAAGTTCTCCGTGTCATGCTGCTGGAAACACGTGGATGACAACTGGTTTTATGTTCCACTTACATCGCTGTGGACTGCAGTGCAAGTGGATACCATTGCATCAAATTAAATTTTTCACATTTTCTAAATTATGTGTCAGCATATATTCGCCCCGTGACTCTCCTACTGTATTCCCATCTTTCACATTAAGTCTTGATGCTAAGAACCGAGACTTTATGTTGCAAAAGCAGTATTTTTATTCAACCCACAAGACTAGTTTTGTTTTTAACACTGTCCCATGAAAGTAAAAATGAAGACTGCATCGGCAGCAAACCTAATTATGTTTGGGTTTTACTTCAGATAATGTGGAAGAACTCTGTCCTTGGAGTGCTGCACTCTTTGGGAGTTACCCTATTGTCTTAGTTTTCTTCAATTTTTTTATTTCTGAGACACAAAGAAACAAAATTTCTGCCAGACACTGCTTTCAGTCCATTAGAACAAACAACATGAGCAGTCAGACAATCACATCCACGGGAAAAAAATACTTAAAATGTAGATGGTCATCATTGATTGCATTCGTAACTTTGGGTGTGCACAGCTGTGATGAACTGACTTTAAGCTGAGCTGTGAAAGTTGAAGGTATATTTTGAATTATTTTACTCATGTCAAATTAAATGGCACATCAAGAATACAAAAAGAAATAAAAATAACATAAGTTGAAAAGATTTCCAGTAATTTAAATCGTAGTCTGTATCAGAAGATTTTATTCATTGAGAACAAGACAAACAGATGACAACAATGGCAAGTCCAAACCAGTTTCTGGAGTAAAACCTTGTACATGTACATTTATAATTTGGTAGAACAACAGATCTATGCCACGTTAGACGCCCACCTCTAAATTCAAGCCAGCCGCCTGCTCATCCAGGGATACCTAATAATAAAATGCAGAGCATATTTATAAAAGGCATAACCGTTTTCCACTGTGGTCCTCCCTCCTAATTACAGCTTACATTTTGTCACTGGGAATCTCATACTTCATCCTTTCCGCTGCCCCAACTGGGCAGTGCCAATCTGTACAGTGGCATAGCCATGCCACGCCAACACAACATCCCCTGATGGGAGAACAGGTGTTGGACAGGGTCCAGTGGAGCAGAGCGGAGCGGGCTGCCATGATATATCAGATGAACCGGCCAGCACCGACTCCTCTGGCCCGAGGGAGGGGGACCCAGCCATTTATTAAGTGTGTGCCTGTGTGTGTGTGTGTGTGTGTGTGTGCGGAGGTTCTGTGAGGGCAGCAGCGGTACAACAATGAGCCCCAACAAAACTGATTGGGACCCACAGACCCAACAGGGAGGCAGGCTAATCTGGGAAATCCCGGAACAAAAACTATACGTGCTCGCTTGGAGCTATTAAAAATTTTGCAACCATAAAAGGACATTCTGTTTTGACATTTCCACCCTGATATGAGACACGGGGATGTTAAATTAAAAGACTGCAGAGTTTATGAGTAGATTTTTAAATATTTAATCATAAATTAAATCTTCTCTGTCAGCATGAGACACAGACTAACAAAAAGTATTCGTTTGCAGCTATAAAGTGCTTCGATTTAAACTTTTTTCTTTTTTGAAACACCTTAACATATTGTTTTCACAAATATTGGGTTGCCTTGAAACAGGTCCTCATTACCCGTTTCTGTTTCCTGACGCAGACCTTAAGAAATTGGTTTATTGGGTTTTTGAGATCAGTTTCTCAAGTCCCTTTACTGCTAATTTTACAGCCAAAATGACACTGGGTATGATGATTTGCTAAGTCGCTGTGGAGCCATATTGGCCTAGGGAAGGCTTGTAGTTCCTGTTAATGGGTTGAATATAATATTTTATGTCCCGTTGCTATAGCCACGGTGCTTAACTTGTGATGTAAAAATAGTCAGGCCCATTCATTTTAGTATAAATACTTCACTTCGCTTCAAGACACAGACCGAGCTGTATGTAAAACATGTCTATTTGAATGTGCCCCGGCAGAGGGAAAAGGTATTGCTACTTTACACATAATGACGGCCCAGGTCGTTTGGCTGAGAATAATGGTGGTTTCACTGTAAAGCATATCACTCTCATTAGGTTTTTACACACTGGTCGTGCCTAACTGGAGATGCACTTGTCTGGATACACACACACACACACACACACATGCATGCATGCACACACAGAGCGCACCCACCCACCCACACACACACACAAACACACACACACACACACACTCATATCCATCTCCAAAGTCATTAAATCCCTTTGAAAAGAGGCCTCATTTGAGAGAAGCAATAAAATTTTTAATCATTTTATTACCAAAAGAGTATTTAACAAGTGGGTAATGAAACGCCAAAGGCAGGTTAGCTGAGTTTAACCTTCATAGAGGAAGCCATGTATCACATGCTGCCCCCAGGCATGGTGGGACAGAAATGTCATCCTCCATTATCCACCATACCTGAAGTGTGGCGTTGCGCGGCTGGCAGGCAGGCGTCTCGCTCTGCAAGGCGAGGCTGACGGGAAATTAGGGGGAATTCAATTAATGGACGTTTTTTACGCACCAGGGAGAGGGCACAGCTGCACACACACCTTAATGCGCGATGCACACACACCCTAACGAACCTACTTGCGAATGCACGCATGCAGTCCTCAAAGCTTATCCTACACACCCGGCACCGTGAGGGGCTGCTGATGGGACACGGGAGCAGGACCAACACATGTTCAGTCCCCAGTTAACACTCTTCTTTTTGCCTCCTCCCCCCCCCCCTTCTCTTTACGCATCTACCTCTTAACTTTCTGTCTTAGCGGAGAGTTCTGTTGAATCTTCTGTTCTCTCAATCTTTCACCCTGATGTGATAGTATAGCCGGGTCGCTCCACTGCTTTCCCTCAGTGGGTCAATTAAGGGGAAAATGAGGCAGAGGGGGACACTCTCAGTCTGTCACCATAAAAGAACCATACCTACCTACCTGCTTGCCAATTGCTCATATAATATACCGTTAAACTGCCCTGCAGTGTTAGCGCAAGTGTGGCTGTGAGTGCATGGGAAGGAGAGTGAGAGTGTAGAAGGAAAGCAAAAAAAAAAGGGGGAGGGGGTGCATCAGATAGTACCTGTTTGAGAATTTAAAAAAAAAGAAAAAAAAAGTGGTATTTCCAGAAAAGCAATCACCAAGTTCTTAAGGGAGGGGAAACACACCGGCCACCTCTGGTAGCACCAAATACAGGTCCATACATTACACCTCGCAATTTCTTTGACACACAGGAATAATTTATGGCTGATAACAAAAATACTCTATTTTCAATAACAAGCTTCTGTGGTACTTAGAGGGACTGGCCCCCAAAGTTAATTGAAAAGTGTCCTGGCTCTCATTTGCATAAGAAACACATTTAAAGGTGAAAAATTATAAATAAATATGCGGCCACCTGTGAAATATGGCTTTTGGCCTGCTGGTCATTTATAACTTTGCCTTTAATTACGTGACAGGCTGGGGTTCTGCAGCTGTAATGAGAGGCTGGAGTGATGGAGAGGAGTGTGTGAGAGACAGAGGGCTATAGGTCATTTAGTGTATGAGCAGACAAACATCCACGCAGACGCACACAGATGGACAGACGTACGCGTCAGGCAGAAAGACAGCATAAATGTATGGACACACACACACACACACACACACACACACACACACACACGCCCACACGGGTTTAAACACATGCATAAGTGAGCAGACCTCCACATGGTTTTACATATACGTGGACATGCACAAAAAAATGACCAAAATATACACTGAGACGGACTCAAAGGTCATTTTTAAATTCTAAAGGTTATCTATGCATCGTGATTTGGTGACTCATTTTTAAAATCAGAATGCAGCAGAACTTATTACCTTTAATACCTACAGTCAGTCAGTGTCATCTTGTCCTCCATCCCAATGCTCAGCACACACCTGCTCCTTTACTCTGGATCGCTTTGCTTCGGCATCCAGAAGAGCAAAGTTTAAACGGACTTTTTCTCTTCTGCTGGTTGGATTTTCCCACCAACGAGTTAATCCAAATAAAAAAAGAGAAATCAAAAAGTGACCTTTCAGGGGCCTTCAACATCTCAATCTTAATCCATGTGTGGACAACAAAAAAATTCTTCCCAAGAAGTTTTTATTTTTAATTTTTTATTCTGTGTCGTTTTTGTTGGAACAAAATTAAACTTATAATCTGTGATATTTCTGATTATGCCACAAAATGTAAAGAAAACAGAGAAGGAAATGCTAAAAAAACAAAAAAACACAGAAGCACTTAAGTTAATCTTCATTCCTGAGAAATTAGTGTTCTTTCTTTAGTATTCATTACATGATAATCATCAGGATCGCTCAATTTATGTTAAATACACCCTCTACCTGTGTTTTTTGTCATGTAGTGACAGCATATTGAATCCACTTTGCTTTACTACCCCAGCAAAGAATCAGACTCTAGTCACATGATGTGGACAGACTGACTTTGTAGACTCTAACAAACTATGGAGCCTGTTAGACGAATTCCCAGTTAGAGTGGCTCACAGACAGGCTGTGACAAAAGTCAGGCGGAGAGAGACGCAGAACATCAGACAGATATTTAGACAAAAGACTGGCTGGTGGATATGCATGGCGTGGCACTTCTGTCCCAGTACTCTCGTCCTCGCTCCCTCTCTCTCTCCCTCCCTCCTTCTCTTTTATGCATAAAGAAAACAGCTTGCATTGCCCTGCAGGTACTACCAGAGCGCTGTGCCGCCACGCGCCGCTTTCACTTTCACCTTCACTCCTTCTCTGCGGTCACTTCCCGGTAGAGCTTGCGTCGCAGCAGCGGCACTTCCTGGGGTGTTCTTTCTCTCTCTCTCCTCATCTCCCCTTTCTCTCTCTCTCTCTCTCTCTCTCTTTTTTTTTTAAAAAACCCTTCTTTCTCCATCTCTGAATAGCAGTAGGGAGGGAAGGGAAGGAGGGAGGAGGGAGGCATAAGCATGCCCCGGCCCAGCCCAGTAAGTCCTATTATAAGTAGAAGAAGGCGATATTTCACCATTTCACCCTCCAGAAATATTACAAGATAGACAAGCAAGCAGGGGCTAATCCCTGGGATGAAATTAGCAGTGGAGGGGTTAGCGGCAGGATGGAGGGATGATAGAGAGGAGGGGGGGTGGTGGGGAGGGTGGCTGAGCCCAGCTAGAGGCAACTCGTCCACAGGGATAATTACAAGATGCTCCTGGGGTCTGTCTGTCTGTCTGTCGGCTGTGCTGGGCTGGCCTTCATTTTTGATGGCTCTATTTTCAACAAGGGGGACTAGTTCGCTCCCTCACTGTGTGTGTGTGTGTGTGTGTGTGTGTGTGTGTTGCCCTTTCTTTCTGTGTCTCCAGTGCTTCAGATACATAGTAAAAGCTATTAAAATTGAAATTGTTCTAGGGGCAGCGAGCGAACGACGAAGAGGGGCGACACACTCAACCCCCATGACAGACTGTTTAATAAAGGGTGTGTGTGTGTGTGTGTGTGTGTGTGTGTGTGTGTGTGGAGTAAGCCTATGACCCAACTGGCAGGCCTGGTGTGAATATTTCCTTTTATTCTAAGCTGCACTTGCGCCGTCTGTCTGAAATGTGAATTTTTGTCACTGAAATTCTTAAAGTTTTTAAGACTCGGGACCTCATGAAACGTGACCTCGTCTCTTCGATACCCTCAACATCACTAAATGTCAGTCCATGGACACAGGAAAGTCGTTTTGCTGAGTACTCACAACAGTTGTATGATCGGTTATCGACCTGTCCGATGCCGGGGCGCCTATACTGCTTTTCACTTTTGTTTTCCTGGAAAATTGTGCAACTATAGACAACACAAATGCAAGTAAAAGTTAAAGCAGAAGCAATAAAAGTGTTATTTTAATTTCCCTACATTACAGGTAGAAGCTGGTCTCCCCTCTCTCCCTCCCTCCCTCTCTGGTCAGTGGTGGGAGGTGAGCATGGCAGCAGAAAGCTTTGACCAGCACACTGACCTCTCTCTGGGGAAACAATGACTTTGAGAATGCGGGAACACACATGCACACAGACACACACGTGCACGCACACACACAAAATGAAGAATGGAATGGGCAAACTCATTCATCACTTTAACAAATATAACAGGCTATTGTAGGAGCTCGCGAAGTAGGAGACAAAAGCTAAAACAGTTGCACTTAGGCCAACGGCTGCATTCACTCAGACACGCACCCTCCTTGCGCAATATGCACACAGACACACACACATCAACACGTGCATGCCACACATCTAAAATTACACAACCCCTCGGTGAAAGTTTTCAATTCAAATTTAGTTTGCAATAAAACTAAACAAGTTTAGAGCAAATCTTGTGAATGCATCGCTCTCACACTGACCTGATTTGCCCTCAAGTTCGTAACCGCGGCGCACCGCACACGTGTGTTGACAGCAATCAAGCATCACAGTCATTACTCAGTGAGCAAACCCCTTGAGCGTGTTGCTGAGTCTAAAAAAAAAATAAAAAAAATGTTTGTCTCCTGTGAACGCAGCAAATGGGTGGCGGAGACTGGAGCAGCAGCTGAGGCGATGCCGGCGCGACCTGTAGATGGAGCTCTATACCAGGAAATGATGCTGGACTTTGCTGGAATGTGGACCAATAGCGCAGGATGGATGCATGTGTGTGTGCGCGGGAGAAATAGAAAAATAGAACAAGAAAGATGGAAAGTGTGTGCGTGTTAGGAAAAGAAAGAGAGAGGAGTAGTGGGGGAGAGAGAGAGAGAGAGAGAGGTGTACAGTACCTGATGTTACAGAATAGTCTAATGACCGTCCTTCTTTGTCTTTGAGCTGGCAGACAGAGTCATCCAGCACATTCAGCACCAGAATAGCTACAGAACAACCACGCATAAAGTGAAGTTATAAACAAAAAAGAGCACACTAGATCATCGAGAGAGACAGGGCCAGGATGACATTTTCCTTCTGATAACTGCAACCTCTCACATAATTCACAGTTTCATCCAAACGCTCGGACTGGAAGCTCCTGTGGGTTCAATTAGTTTTGAAAGCTATTGTTTCGCTCCTAAACTTCTATTAAGTAAATGGAACGAGCTGAATGTGTAATGCTGTAACAGGTTTTTACACTTTAAATCACACAAAACCGGCTTAAAAAAAAGCACACGCATGCCAACACATGCTGATAGTTTAGAAGTAAAATGAAAGTTTAGAGTTAAAAAACTGCAGCAGGAGGTTGTTTAAACTGATATTTCAAGCAAAGTTTGTCATTTTTCTAATTGTCAGAATTACTGATTTGATTGAAACCATGACACGATGGAGTTTCCTCTTCTCAGTGATTATGGCATAATTAAAATATTGTTTTATTAAAAATGGTTAGTTATAGGTTATTCTACAGACTTTACTTGTGAGAAAGACATGATACATTTTTCTTCTGGTGTCACCACATCTAACAGTGTGATTAGTAAATTAATTCAAGGTCAGATAAACAATCGGGCTGATGGTGGAAAGCAGCTGTGTCATATTTTCTTACATGCAGTTACATTGTCATTATGTTGTAATTACAGAAGAAAACAAAAATCTAATAGATAAAGTCAGTTAAATTTTTGTCATGTCGAGACACAACTGGAATTAAATTTCTTCACAGTCAATGTTAAATTTTTTTAAGCTGAATTTCACATTAAATCAAACATCATCACATGCTGTTTCCTCTGTATAATAACGCACACATTGTGAATAAACATTATTTTCTCCACTGCCTCTGCCTGCGATCCACTGAGTCACACAAATGTCATATTGTTTTTATTCACCTTTTGAATGAAGCCGTTTCAGGGTAAAATCTGTTTATTCTGCGTTAGTGGCAATGACATTCGTCTGACTGGGATTCCAGTCTAAAAATAGAAATACAGATGTGACCGAATAACGTGCACTGCGCTGCAGTCTTGGCTGCATGTTGAGGAAAGCATGCATGTACTGACAAATTCAAAACTTAGCATTTTAAACAAAGAAAGTCAAAGAAATACAAGAAATGTGGGCTAGCAGATTGTCTGTCACAGGGTTTTTTAAAAACTAGAACATGCATATTTAATAAAATAAATTATGTTAATCAGGTGGATTTTATTCAAGTGCATTCTAAATAAGTTCATCTACTTTGTGTGTTCTCGTTTTTAGCTGACATTTGTCTTTAGTGACTCTCATGATCAGAAGTCTGGCTGATAATCCATGCAAGAAAAAAAAAACATTCAAATGCTAGGCTGGAGCTCAATCATTTAAAAAAAATCCTCCACATTTGGTTTCAAGAAAATAAACATATACAGAAATTATAGATGTCAGATATCTAGTCTTTAAGTCGCTGATTAAAATTGCAGAACACTTTTGGACCATATGCTGTCTTATTGCAGACAGAGCAGTCATAATTTAACAGGAGCTGCAGATGCACCATCACATATGTCAAACCCTGCACTGAATATAAAAAAGACGTCCTTGACAATGACTCAGCCCTTCTGTATTGATGCTTTCTGTCATTATTTAATTGAACTTTTTTTTGAGATTTATTTTGTTGTGCTTTACCAGAAGCAGGTGAGCTTTCAGACACGCAGAAGACAAACCTCTTGTTTTCTCTGGCGTCGTAAATTGTGCGATTAAAAGTAGGACAACATTCCAATTCTTGTTGAAATAATTATAGATATCTAATTCAGACTTTTAATCATATTTCTCTTATGCTGTCACACTGTTAACACCACACACGGCTGCTTTATATCCTGTGATGTTGTGTGTGTGTGTGTGTCCACTGAACCAACATAAACTCTTAAGAGGTATCAAGGAAATTTTGCATTTTAATCTTTCATTCTTGTAAGATCTTTCATTTGGCGCCTCCAGGGAGGTCAGAGGGAAAGGTTATCTGTAAAACGGCACCCATGGGAACCGGTAAGGGTCCAGTGTCTTGCTCAAGGACACTACAGCAGGGAAAACGCTTACTAAGACGTAGAGACACCCCCCATTTTAATATTTAGCAAGAAACGTATAATATGCATGTCTCTTAAATGAAACACTGCATATGTTAATATTTTGCACATAATTATTTAGTTTGGCCCCACCGTGCAGCTCTGTTGTACTGAAAGGGTCAAAAAGGCGTTTATTTAAATAAGCATCCAGTTTTCATTTTAAAAAATAAAATAAAATAAAATCTCCTGTTTCATGCACACACCAACAAAAATATAATTTCTTTCATCTTGTTTATAGTTCAGACAGGCTTTGACTTAACCATCATCACCTTCATACCCCCTCAAGGTGTCTCTCACATATAAAGGCGCACACACACACACACACACACACACACACACACACGCACTACTGGCTCTTTAGCACTCACCATTTCACTGTTCTGCATGTCCCACTCAGCAGTGTATGAAAATAAAGACAGCGCCCTTGACAAAGACACCCCAATGCTGCGAGTCCGCTCTTTCTCTCTCTCTCTCTCTCTCTCTCTTTTTTTTCTTTCTTTCAAGTTTTCTGATTGGATTCTTTGTCGTTACATGAGGACTTTGTCAAATCTGTCATGGAAAACAGAGTTCACATCTCTTTTGTCCTTTCTTCAGTCAGGAGTGAATCTAAACTCGACTCATCTCAGTACACAGGCCGAAAGTTATCAATGAAACCAGAATAAATTGTAATTTGCTGTTATATATTAACGCAAGTAATTTATGAGCAGTCTTTATTAATATTATTTGTTGCTAATTGCATCTTAACAAGCACTTTATTTTAAAAATCTGAAGACAGAATTTAAAAATTAAAGCCAAAAGAATGCCAAGGAAACAAACAATGATACAAATCACCATGTTGATTTTTACCTCACGTCATTTTTGCAAGACATTAATTTGTATTAATTGTGTTGTTTTGAGTAGCTTCTCATTTTTTCCTTTAATTCAGTAATGAACAAATTATTCTAACACCACTGCACATTTGATTTAATTTCATTTTTCTTTGTTGTTATTAATAATAATCAAATAAACTTTGTCATAATTATTTGTTGCTTTCTTATTTCTAAAAAACAAAAACACATAGTCGAACAGACGCTCTTCCTCTCTTCCTCTCTGTCTCAGTGCTCTGACTTTGTTGTGTGCGTAATAGTTCCTAACGGTTACAACTAATGAATTGACCAGCCTCGGGGAGGTATATATAAACCTATTAGCTTTAATAAAGTCTGAAGGTATAAAATTACTCTCTGAGGTATTTCACTATACACTTAGTACTCTCCCCAACCTAATAATACCAGCTTCTCTTTCAAGTACATTGTCGTGGTCTTTGATTGCATTCTGGGGGTCTGTCTGCACAATTATTTTCAATTTAACCACTTAGAGGACAGTGGAGGGAGCGAGAGAGGAGAAAGAAAGTGTCCGGGGTTGTGGATGGGAGATGTGTTGTCTGTATGTAACCTCAGAGAAAACTCAAAAATGGAGAGAGATGGAGGCGGAATTAGAGAGACAGAAATGAAACAAATAGAGGGAAATGGGGACTAACAGAATTTAGACGGGCCGGCGAAGAGAGAAGATGAGACGAAAAAGAAAAAGAGAGAGAGAGAGAGACAGGCATGAAGATAGAGACGAGGAGATGCAGTTAGCTGAGGATGTGTATGTGCGCTCATTTGGCTGCCACCTAATCCCTGATTCAATTTCCAGCCTTTAAACATGACGAATTACATTCCTGTCCTCACCTAATGCTTTTAACACATCCCTATAAGAGGCCTTAATCAGGTGAGATGGGCCCCGATGCTGCTGGCTGTACACACACACACACACACACACACACACACACACACACACACACATTACGGCAAATACGCGTCCACAGACATGCAAAGTGTGCAAATATACAAATGACTGCACACACATATTCAGGGACACACACACACGCCTAACACCCACACACACACACACACACACACACACACACACATAGGGCTGATTAGCCTAGCCGCGGTGCTAGCCACCCCGGATAAGCCACCAGGTGGATAATGTGCTGCTTTAGCGCCTTAATTACGCCATAATCTGTTCAGCGCCTCAACCCCCTGCACAGAAGGACAGAGAGAGGAGTAGGGGGAGGTGGGGGGATGGAGGTGTAGGTTGGCGGGAGGTAGGTGGTGGTGGTGGTGGAGGAGGAGGGGGGGGAGGACTGAAAGACGGGGCAAGAGAAGAGCGGGTGGAGGAGGGAGGGAGGGAGGAGGGGGAGTGCGAGAAAGAGAGGAAAAGGAGCCCCGAGGCACTCTGCTTCTTAACCTATACCTTTCCCCTCCTCATCTCATCTCTAAACTCTCTCTGGTCCTCCTGTGTTCTACCTGCTTGTTTCCTTCCTCCTTCTGCTGCTCCTGTGCTCCCTCACCCTTCTTCACTCACCCCCCTCCCCCCCAGACACACCCGTTTTGTTGCCTAACACACTCCAGCGTTCAGAGTCGGTCTCTCCGGCCGCCTCTCTCCCGTCTCACACTGCTTCCCGTGCGTCTTGGAGGCCCGGCTGTATTTTACCCTCCTTCTTCTTCTTCTCTTTCTTTTACCTTCATCCCCCTACCCCACCCACCCTCCCCTCTCCCGGCCGTTCCCCCTCACATCCACCCTCTCTCCTTTAGTTGCTGTGTGTCTCGGTATCTCAGGTCCTCCTGTACCCTGTACCTGTCACTGTGCACAGCCCTTTGACAAATCACGTGAAGGGCAGACTGAGTTTTGTAGGACGAGACAAAGCTTAAACATATGGCTGCCGTGTCCCCAGGTGCTCCGCTGTGTGCTGTAGCAAGTCCCTGGGAGTCCTTATATATAACATTAGCTACCTGTCTGTCTACCACGCTCTTTCTGTCCGTCTGTTTCTGTCTGTCCCGGTACTTCTGACTATCTGTCCGTTGGAGGCACAAAACTGATGTTTATTATCGGAGCTTAAACAATATATTCAAACATGACGTGAAAATCTGTACGTATATTTAAAAAAAACACACCCCAGTAAGATTTGTTTGTTCACAAGTAATCTGTCATGGTGTGGAATGATTGATATCCGCAACAACTGATCCCTACATCAGGTCTGTTCAGTAAATTTGCGGCTGATAGATAAGTGTGTGTTATATGAAATGGTACAAACGCAATGTGAAAGAGACACACAGCTCACACTCAGCGGCCTGTCTGGACCAGTTATATTATATGTAAGCATAGTATGTCAGCTGCATATATTGGAAACTACTGACCTGACGAGGCACTGGATTTTTTTTTAAACATTATTTTTTCTTTCTTGAAACATTCACTTGAAATCTCTAAATATGCACAATTAGTTTTCTGTGACCACTCAAGACCTGGAACTTCTTTTTCCAGCTTTCAGGTGTTTAGTTTTGTAAGCATCGTCGTCTCTATGTTGCTTTTTGAGATTTTTTGAAGAATAGTTGTATTAAAAGGCCTGACTTGACCTGATTTTTTAAAATGTAGTAAATATGGAGCAGAAAACCGGTCCTCCAATCATCCAGACTGAAGCTGATGGATAGATGTTCTCACATTAACCACATTAAAAACTAAATGTTAGTCACAAGTTTCTGCTTTTTAGACGAGTTGTTTATAATGACGTTCATTACAGGCTGACTCAGGGTGAAGGCTGGGGACGCCCTGGACAGGTCGCCGGTCCGGCACAAGCACACTCACATTCACCTACGGAGAATTTAGAATCACCTCAGCTTGTCTTTGGACTGTGGGAGGAAGCCGGAGCACCTGGTGAGAACCCACACAGGGAGAACATGGGAAATCAAACCAAGGACCTTCTAGCTTTGAGACTATATATTTCACCATATCCCAAAACAATAGAGAGTAATATTAAGGAATATCACACTGCAATAAGAGTGACGGCAGGTTTAACATGGTTGCATCCAAAAAATAAAAAAGCTTTTGAAATGGGGGCGCTGCTATAGCTCACCTGGTTGAGCTGGCGTCCCATGTATCGGGGCTATAGTTCCCGATGCAGTGGTCATGGGTTCAAGTCCCACTCATGACACTTTGCTGCAGGTCCTTCTCCCCCCACTTTCCTATCTCTCTGTCTGTCCTATCTAAAAAGGCCAAAAAATATCTTTAAAAAAATAAAAAAGCTTTTGAAATGGAACCATTTGTGTGGCAGGTAACGTGAAATCAAGGTAATGTTTTATGCAGATGATGCATCTATGTCATCCTGTAACACTGAAGAATTAATACAAGAATTAATGCTTTAAAATTTGAGACCTAAAATTTGCAAGGAACAACTCTGATTAAAAATCACTGGGTCATATGCATCTGACCCAGCAATAGTGTTTTTATCATTGCCTGCTGTTTCTTTTGAAGTACACACACACACACACACACACACACACACACGAAAGCAAATCACATCAGTTTTTGCTGCTAATGAAGATGAAGTGAGATATGAGTGTTTTCTCACCGCGCTCGATGCCAATTAAGTGCCCCATTTAATGCCAATTAGCCACTGAACCTCAATTTGTGTCATGTTATTTATTCTTTTGAGCTTTTCTTTCTTCTCATAATATAAGTCAACACAGGAGAAGGACTGTCTTTCCCTCGAACCGACGCCAACGTGCACCGGAGTTTCTGGTTAAATCGAAATGCACTGGAATCCACAGTGAAAAGTTCACTGCAACACATGCACACTTCAGTATGTAGTAAGGATCAAACAACTATATTTAATCCTAACAGGGTAATTTCAAGTGACAAACCTACAGAGAATTAACACCTCACTCTCCAGCTTCCCTCAACTATATGGAGCTTTTCAGATAGTTGTTTGATGCATGTGTGGTTCAAAAATGTAAAGGATAATTTACTACTTTTTATACAGTAAACACATGAATTGAACTTCATAAAAGTGAACAACAAGGTTTCACAATCTGAAATGAAAACTGCTACACATTAAAGTACAGCTACTAAACTGAAAGTGTGATTGTTTTATGTACGTTAACATTTTGTACTTTTAGATTATCCGCTTAGCAACAGCTCTAACAACTGAGCTGCTTCAGGTATTTTCTTCTTTAACTGATATTAAATTCATGGTATCAGTTCCACACAGTGTCTTGCACCCGCATTAATAGCTTACATGTTCTCTCTGATCCATTTCCTAACACAAGACAAACTAGACTGGATGGATCTTATTATATTAGCACTATTTTCAGCATATTGCCATCACAGCATATTTCCGAAGAGCAAAAGAGGAAAAAAAAGGAAAAGAAATGGCAGCGAGAGAAAAAGAGGGAGCGAGAAGGAGAGAAAGACAATGTTTGGGCATGTCCTACAAAGTTCTGAAGTTCTTTTCCTTTTTAAACTTTACTTGTATTTGCTGGCGTGCAGAATAATTTTGGGCTTTGCTCGTCTCCAGGGCAATGGCCTCAGGGGCAGGCAGACCCCCATGGGGAACAGGTGTCAGGCAGGTGTGTACTGCATGTGTGCGAGTGTGCGGGAGTGTGTGTGTGTCAGTGAGTAATGGCGCTATCAACTGGCCTCCACGATCCATCATGCGCGTCCCTGGCCTCGCACCTTTAGGGCCACAGCACACGTGCACACGTACTCGCATTCAAATGAGCACACACACACACACATACCTGCACAAGCAGATGTATTTAAGCATGAAAATATTTAAGAAAACCAATCAGACGTTGCGGCTCTAAGTTTCTGTCTCCCCTGCAGACGAACAAGCGAAAAACACGGCGAACACGCGGTGTCTCTGGAATCAAGATCACCTATTAGGACTGCTGTTGAACGAAAGAGGAAGAATGTTTCAAGATTGTCTTTGAAAAAAGTTTGTGGGTTTGATGGTTTTCACACAAAGCCGCTGCAAAAAACTGCTTCCACATCAGCAGAGGACAAACATTTTAAGAGGGTGTATAGATTTCAATCAGCCGTCCCAGACACTTGCTGCTTCAAAAGGCGCCGCTACTAAAAACTCAATTAAATACTAATCATGAACTCTGTTGTATTGTTTTGTTTGGTTTGAGTATTTAAAAAAAAAAAGACCATTTTAAAGTCTAACTAACATACATCACCCTCCACGTCCTGCTATTTTCTCCGTTCATTTGTTTCTTGTCTCTTTTGTTTCCCGTCTTTCCTTCTCTCTCTTTGTCCTGCCGGTTCGTCTGTCGTCTTCCTTCATGTTGCAGAAATTCTTTCCGAACAAATCGCTCTGTTCAGTTATTATCTCAACGGGGGAGGGTGGTATTATAATTAACAAAACAATAAAAGTTTATTAATGAACATTAAAATGCAAAATAGCAGGAAGAGGGGACGGTGGGTGCTATCAATCAAGAAGAAGTGACTCCCCCGCTTTTTTGAGTCTTAATTAGCCGTCCATTCGTTAATGGGTTGAGTGTGTTTGTGCGTGTGGGTGCAGGGGAGGTTACAAAAGGACTTTAATTGATCAGTGGCCCCATAATGGGCTATCATCAAGTTGGAGACAGAAAAAATGCAATTTATAAAATGGTGTCAGTTTTGTTTTCACAACAGCTTATAATGAAAGCCAGAAAGTGCATTTTTTATTTGGCTAAAGGAATCATCCAATCAGCTGAACACAAGACAACAATATCACACTGCAAGTAACCATAGCAACAACACCGATGCTCTATGATACTAAAACTAGCTGAACAGGGGTTATCACCATGTTAGCAAAACAAGTTTAAAAAAACAATGATTCTCTACTTTTTGTGCCTTCTTCAGGTGTTGACATGCACCTAGAGGTGTCTTAGCAAACACAAATAATACTGGGCACCGTGGAGGGAAGGCATACTTCAACCAGGATCTTATTTTTTATAGCTCGCATAAACTTCCCTGCAGAACCTAGTGTCCATTCTATGACCTTAACGTGCAGCTAAATATAAAATTTTGTCTAGATGGTGGTAAACTAACTTTAGCAAATGGAGGATAATGTTGCAAATGCTTTAAAAGAAGGTCTCACATGTGCACGCTAACATGCCACAGTATATGTCAGATTTACAGTGGTACAGGTTGGTAAAAGAAATCTACTCAAAATGAATGAAAGATGTATATTTAACAACTGTAGAAAACAATTTTTAATATAATTTCTAAGAATTAACATACAAGCATTTAAAGGTTCTAATGAGAAACATAT
>NW_007578315.1:76218-92445 GCF_000690725.1 Stegastes partitus
TTTGGTGTAATTATGTATCCTTGTGAAAGCTAATTTAAATAGACCTGTTTATGCCAATATGTTTCTCCTGGTAATATGTGGGACTGTGCAGTTTTTCGTGGTCCCCTTTTACCATCTTTCAGCTTATTGTTTTGTTTTACTGTTTCGAAGCAGGCAGCTATTTTTTTTAGTTTTTTAAAAAAAAATTAAAATGCAACAAAGAGAAATGTCTGCAAGTATTGGCATCAGTGTGTTACAGTCAAAGTTCTTATGGGGTAGTCAAACAGCAGTGGAAGCTGCATCTGCACAAAAATCTTGTGAAGTTGGAATTGGGAAAGCTGTGCCTCACAATTTCTACAAACAATCCCCATACACAACTGTGTTAAACTGCCCAAATTTGGAGCAAAAAACAGTTTTCCAGCCTGGGACAAAAAAATGGTTCTGATCTTCATAGATAATTTCCCAAGTAATGAGAACTGTAAAGGGGGTGAATTTTTATATACCTCACTGGTTAAACTGTGTTAAGTCTTAAAGTTATGGACAAGTAATGGTGTTTCTGCTTTGAGTGACAGGTGAGTGCTGTCAGAGGACAGTCCTTGGCCCACAGACATTCACATGGCTCCACTCAGGTTCTGCCTCTTTGCCCAATTTTGGATGAGGCAGGAGTTAGATACAGTCAGGCACCGCTAAGATGGTGACCGTCAGAGTCACCAGCGTCAAAGCTGCTGTTAAGGAAACCTTTTGGGGAGAACATGAAGGGTTCCTCCAATTTTACATGCAGTCAGTGGTTTACACCACCACCCACATGCCGCGTATACGGATGATCAGGGGGCATACATTTTCAGACACGTTAATAAGCATTAAGAATGTAAAGGAGCTACAAAGAAGAACACATTAATGTGGATGCAGCATGAGACGTTTGTGTAACTTCATGAAATTGCAAAACAGAAAATTTCACTGCTTTCCCTTTTAACTTTAGATGCCACCATCACCTCCCACAATCCTCTTGGTGCACTCTTAAAAAATAATTTGCTATCAGCCCACACATGCTTTGGGGCTGTAATGAATCGTGACATTTGTACTTGATTTACAGCAGTCAATAAAAAAGCTGAGCGGGTGGTGTGACATCATACAACAGCTGATGGATTTAGCATATAGAAGCCGTGCACCTCCAACCAGTGACACATCAGGCTGCCCTGATGAAACTATATTTAACAGTATACTTTAAGCCAACCAGAAGCTGCCTCCCTTCTTCCTCCTATACCTTCCACATGCGCACACACACATCGGCACACAACTTCGCACATTGCTACACCCACACAGACACACCTGAACACATATACAACCCAGCTCGATTTATAATAGTTGGCATGACCCTGTGCTCCCTCTCAGGGAGGAACTAAGAGAGTTCAAATCGTGGCCTAATTACGCCCCGCTCCGCTTCGCTCCCTCCGCCCTGTGCTCTCAGAAAGTAGAGCGCACGGCCACAGCACACACATAAGCACCAGCACGCACACATGCTCTGCTTTCAGAACAGACGGCCTGTTTCAGAATCAACTCCCCTGCTTCTGTCACACGCGCACAATCATATACTCGCGCTGCCGCAACTGTTCTTTTGCTTCTCTCCCACAAATCTTGCCATGTGTGCCGCTGTATATCAATTACACACACACACACACACACACACACACACACACATGCACACACACTTCCTGGGTCAACCTACATTTTTCTTTCAGTGAGACCCAGTCAGTGTACTGGGAGTTCATATAGTGTAAAGTCAGATGCCTGAGAAAAAAAAAAAACGGCAAGAAAGCAAAGGAGATCTGACAAAATCTATAGATTCATATATTCCACATGTATGTATCGATAAACATATTACACTATATGTAAAACAAGTTCCTGAAGTATGTCATAACTGTTGAAGTGTTGAGATAGGGTGGCGATGATATAGAGAGTCCTCACGATATGCAAATGACATCAAGAGGAACATCTTTACATCACATGGAAACAAATACTGCAGGAAATACTGCAGAAAAATCAAGTACTCGTTAGTTTCAAGAAAGTTGTTTTGCAGTGTTAATAGGAGTTTTGACCACTTGAGACATCTTCACTTCTCTCATTTACTTTAAAAGTAGGTGAAGTTGTGCCGGATATCTAAAACAGGAACATTTTGAATGCCCTGATGAAAATCTCGTACACGAAGCAAGGGACTGTGTTGGTAGGAGCATGTATGCTTCAGGTACCACAAAGATACAGAAATGAGAGAGGATTTTTCTTTAATATTGGTCATAGCAACATGAGCTGAAGAAAACATTCACTAGTAATCTACCATAAATCTACAATGCACCAATATGATTGGTCAATACAGTACCATGCTAAATGGCATATTGCAAAATGGGACAAGATCATCTTTTTCTGGACCATCCTGCATAAGGAGGCATCATGACGACTATGTTTTTTCATACCTGAGCACACCAGACCTACCTTGTTTTCTAGTAAAACATATAATTGTGTCCTATATGACTATTGTGGATGTGATCTATTAATCTGATTAACAAACTGATCACCACAAAATCTGCACCAAAAGCACAACATTATGACTTTTAAACACGCCTCAAAATCCAAACTATCCTTACTTGTCATTTCATTAAATAAAGTGTCTTCAGCGGCTTCAAACACCGGCAGAATTCACACTGCATTTATAATAACTATTCAGTTAGAGTTTTACTGGGGTCCCACATGTTTCCATTGTCTGCTGACAGCTTACTGACAGGCTCCACTTTCCAAGACACAAAAACAAAACCTGAGGTCTGGCTAATGTTCTTAACCATCCAAATGTAGCTGGAAAACGGAATCACTGGAGGCGTAAAATGTTCCAGACCTCTCAATGTCACAACTCGCGAGACACAAAGCTTCGGTTTGGATCACCTGACTTTGTTTGAAGACTAGCAAAGCTTAAAGTTGTAAAATCTGCCTGCAGAACTTTCATTTTCATTTCCTATTAAGCACACTCACTCAAACAAACAAATAAACACACACACACACACACACACAAGTAATCTCAGTCAGTGTGTGAGAGGGGCGCAGACCTGATGAAAGAGAACAGGAGTGAATTGGATGGTGAGTGTTTGATAACGCCATTCCTTCTTCTCCTTGCATTGCTGCCATATGCTCAGTCTTCCTTCCACCCGAGTTGTTCAGTGACATCCGGCACTTCTTCCCACATGTCCCCTGGTTCAAACAAAGATTACAGTAAAATAAAATCAAAATAAAGCCAAACAGAGAGAGAATGATGGGAACAGAAAACCAAAACTGAGATGTAAAAAGTCTGACTGGTGCATGTGCGTTTGTAGAAGTGTGTAGATGTGTGTGTGGTGGTGGTGGTGGGGGTCTCCTCACAAGAGAGAGGGAGACAGATTTGAATTGGCCCAGTGGAGTCGCAGCAACTCGACGGCTCTATTCTATTTTTGCCTTTTTTCTCTGGCCAGACCCACAGGCTTTTCCCACAGAGCTGCCACAATACATACAGCACTGCCTCCTCTATACATACGTGTCTGTGCTTGTGCACGTGCATGCTTACGTGTGCGTGTGTGTGCGTGCGCGCGTGTGTGTGTGTGTGTGCACGACTTTGACCTGTCCTTGAGAAGATGTGGCTTCCACTGAAACTGCCGGAAGAAAAAGAAAGAAAGAAAGAAAGAAAGAAAGAAAGAAAGAAAGAAAGAAAGAAAGAAAGAAGCACGACTACCATATTTTCCTCTTTTCATTGTTCTCTCATTCCTTTTCTCCCATTGTTCAAGATGCAATCTGAGACATCTTAGACTTTCCAGCACTGCAGAAACGATCTACAAACAAATCTATGAAAAACAGAAGCTGGCTTTGTGCACGACAACTACCGCAGAGCTGGATGTGACGGCAACCGCAAGATAAACACAATAAGCGTTTGTAGTAGTGACTGAATATAGAATGAAATACAGTCAAGTGACAAGAGCAAATAAAGGGACATGAGTTATAAAGAAAGTTTACAAGAAATTAAAGACTTTGTGACACCACTCCAGTTATTAAGGACTGACATTAGATCATATGTTAGGTTTTGTGGTGTCCAGAGTCTATTCTGTATTTGATAGACTACAGCATGCAGCATTAAGAGGCAGAACAAAACACTATGTCTCTAAAAGGGCAATATATTTGCTCCATTACAGTATATTGTATTAATGATGGTCATTATTTTTATTTAAAATTGCATCCATCCATCCATTATCTATACACTGCTTAATCCTCACTAGGGTCGCGGGGGGGCTGGAGTCTATCCCAGCTGACTCAGGGTGAAGGCAGGGGACACCCTGGACAGGTCACCAGTCTATCACAGGGCTACACTTAGAGACAGACAACCAAGCACACTCACATTCACACCAACGGACAATTTAGAATCACCAATTAACCTCAACATGTTTTTGGACTGTGTGGGAGGAAGCCGGAGAACCCGGAGAGAACCCACGCTGCACGGGGAGAACATGCAAACTCCACGCAGAAAGATCCCGGTGCCCCCACCAGGACACAACCTTCTTGCTGCGAGGCAACAGTGCTACCAACTGCGCCACCGTGCAGCCCATTTAAAATTGTATAAAATATGAAATATGGAACCAACAAACAAAACAAATTCCGTCCTCTGTCTAAAATCAGCCAACAGACATTTCCTTTTATAGTAATATTTAACTAACTTCATTGCTCTCGCCTGAAACGTGGCCAGTTTGCCTTAAAAATGAATTATCATCTACCGTCTGTAATTCAAACAAATAGGTCTCAAAAGGAAAAAGAGGTCAGAAGCCTTCCTGCTTTTCACCTCTGTCTCTCTGTAACTCTTTGTCAACGCTCCCAATCAAGCTTTCAGAATTTCCCTCAACGTCCCTTCATCACTGTAGAGTTAATAAGGGCCTGCAGTGCAATACGTCCCTGTCTCGTTTCCTGCTGCACGCCACTTCACTATGCGCTATTTGTTTCGCACACGCAGGCTTGCAAACACAAATATACTTTGTCCACAAATGCACACCAGTCTGTTTGATGAGAATATGACAGGACAGACAAATGTGATTTCTCTTTACAAGCCTGCATGTGACGACAAACGCCGCCGCCGCCGACTGCAAGTGGAGCCGATGATATGGCACATCGTATGTGCGCTTTTGCTCAGTGTGGACATTTCACTTCAAGGGGCCGAGATAGATTGAGATTAATGAACAGAAAGGGAAACGCCAGTTTGGAGAAAGAGGTAGAGGCAGAGAGGAAAAGAAGAGGGCAGAGAATAAAGAAAGGGAGATCTGGAGGAGATGAGAGCAAAGAACACTGTAGGAGAGAGACAGAGGGGAGGAACTAGAACATGTGAAAGAGAATGAAAAGTTGACGTACAGCTGGTCTAGTCTGTGCTTTTGTTACTTCTAGGCTGTAATTCTGTACCATCAGAATGTCCTAACAGTTCTCCAGTTGATCCAAAATGCTGAGTTCTGACAGACGCAGCAAGAAAGATCATATTTCTCCCATATTAGCTTCTCCTTGCTGGCTCCCTGTGAAAAATCCAAAATAAAATGTCAACCCCCCCTACCTGCATACAAAACCCTTACTGACAAGCTGCATTGGACCGGAAAAAAACCTACCATATTATCCCAACTGAGCACTTTGTTCTCAGAGTGAAGGTGTAGTTGTGGTTCCTAGCGTTGGAAAGCAGAGTTCAGCTGTCAGGCTCGTCTCCTGTGCAACCAGCTCCCTGTTTGGCTTTGGGAGGCAGACACCAAATTAAAGACTGGGCCTAAAACTTTCCTTTTTTGATGATATTTAGGAGTGTCTCAGGTGACCGTGAACCATAGTTCATCTTCTAAAGGCCTTAGACTGCTGGATGACCTCCCATGATGCACTGAGCACCTCTCTTTCACTCTCCATGCATTCATGTGCCCAAATGGTAGGGCATTAACTCGTATTGCTCCTGTAGTTCGGGCTTTTTTCCTCTTAGTCCTCTCTTTCCATGTACCTCTCTGCAGTTGCATGTTTCTGATCTGGCTTACTATCCAACTTGCTTGTCCGTTTTCTTTCTCGATGCTTATCTTTTCTCTCTCCGCTCTCGTCTCACCCCAGCTGGTCGAGGCAGATGGCTGCCCACCCTGGTCCTGGTTCTGCCAAAGGTTTCTTCCCACTTAAAGTGAGGGTTTTCTCCCCGCTGTCGTCAAGTGATCGCTCAATGGGAAATGGTTGGCTTCCTCTCTGTTCGATTAAGGCCTTGACTTTACTAGTAAAGTGCCCTGACATGACATATGGTATGATCTGAGTTGTCACTATTTAAATGAAAAACTGAATCTATCATATGCAGCCCTACTACTGTCTGTGGGTTTGTACACGTCTGCACTTGTCGTCATTATAAGAACATGTGCTTCTGCATCTCATAAACTACTGACTGGTCAGTTCACTGAAACAAAAGGACAATTACTTAATACGTTCTTAAAGTGCTTCAATAACAGCAGTTATTCACGCTGGGTAAACAGTAAGTAGCACTCAATGTTATGTTGTGGGTGTGTACACGTGCATGTGTGTTTCAGCACACACACACACACACACACACACACACGCAGACACACACTTATTTGTGCGTGTAAAGGGATTCTTTTGGTAACTTGGCATCCATTATAAATGTGCCGCAAATGTCTTTTTAAGCGGTTGGGGGTAATTACTGTGCATCAACCTCCACGAGCCAAAGGTAGCATGTGTGGTAAGCTTCTCTGTGTGTGTGTGTGTGTGTGTGTTGTGTGCGTGTGTGTGTGTGTGCACGTTCCATTCCTATGGGAATTTTTCTCCTGTTGAAAATCAACTGTCTATCTCTGCAGCAGGCTGCCAATATTTTAGTCTGCTGTGTAATTAATTATTTATTTAATATACTGCGTGTGCATGTGTGCGTGTGTGTGTGTGTGTGTGTGTACGTGAGTCTGCGTCTAGAAAAGGAAGGTCTCATCTCATTCAGGTATTGATGTGCTTCAACCTTGACGCCTTCCTTTCTCACACACGCACACACACACACACACTAAAGAATACAGTATACCTGGCTGGAGCAGAGGTGTAATAGAACTCAATTCATTGGGAAGCAACGCTGACAATAGATCACTCATTACTAGGGTCACCACACATACACACACACTGACACACACCTGGCTGCTTCCTTACATTCTGTCCATCGTTTTTATAACACACTAAACTGAACTCTTTGTGACTTGAATTTTAGTTTTTGGAATGTCTAAAGGTACGGTATTATTGTGCACATGCTTTAATGCTTCTGTTCACAAAATAATCATTATGTAACAGTCTGCGTTCACAAATGTTGTTCCTCACGTGCACGGCAAGGTGCAGATTCTAAAATCCTCATATTATGCGTGCTGCTTCACTGGAACGCCGTCATGACTTTTCCTGTGGTTTTATACCATCACAAGGTTGAATATCGACTGTGAGAAAAGTCTAAACCTGCTTACTGCTGTGATCCTTCTTGTCAGGCGGTCAGCCCAGTTCTTTGTGTTTACTGGGGATGCTCCAAACTCCCAAAGTCTGAGCTACTCTGTGCTTAAGAGAGTACTGGTGTTGCATTTAGTGAGCGTTAGACTCTGTAAAAATATAACACCAGTGTGGAGTTAGTATTGTGTTTGTGGCCAGGGAGGAAATGTAACACAGCTAAGGTTTATTATGGTACAGTGCCTTGTAGATATCAGACGGGTATAATAATTTCCATTCACAGCATAATTTGTGACCACAGATGGAATGATTAAATCATAACCAAATGTTACTAATTTGTTCCCTCCAATTAATAGTCACATACCAGAAACTATCAGCAGTTTTGTCAACCCAGTCTCATTCCCAGCTCACCACATACGCCTGCTTTGCCGTGACCGTTATGGTGTCACTGTTCGATGTTCAGGGTAGTTTGATAGACTTCAACAGAACATCCTAAATGTCAGAAATGGACACAATCACACAGCAGCCAAGTTTAGATGTTCATGTAATCTCATGCAATTTAAATCTAATTTTAATGGAAGAAAACAGATGAGCTTTTTTTCTTCAACAGTTCTGCTTTATATTTCCTCGTTTTTTGTGTTTGTTGAACAGTGCTGTACAAATCCCTACATCTGATAATTAGTGATGCACGATATTAAAATTTCTGGCTGATAACGATATCAAGATTTCTGACATTGCTGATAACCGATATCACCGATGTCGATATTCAATTTTTGTTCACACCGAAAATAAGTATAAGTAAGCACTGTGAGAACGTGAAAAGTATTCAAAAGAAGCCCGTACCAAATTAGACCGCATAGTCTTCTTTATTATGTAACAAAAGTAAAACATATTTTAACATATTTTTAACATATTTAATGTTCAAGTCCAGGCGTTTAAGAAAAAACATCTGTGAAATAGCAGCAATATCAAATGTAGAGACGAAGACGCTAATGTTCGACAGTCATCGGTTTTTCACATCCAGTAAATTTGTTCATTGGACCGATTCCGATAGTTGGGAATAAACACTAAAATCAGCCGATACCGATGTGGTCGCCGATATATCGTGCATCCCTACTGACAATGCTTGTGAATAGCACATAGAGTGTGTGTGCTAAACCAAAAAACTAAAATGTTCCTCTTTATGAGAGAAAGAGGTGACGGAAGGAATGAGAGAATAGCTTGTTCTGGAAACAGCAGCATTGTTTAAGTGTGTGTGTGTGTGTGTGTGTGTGTTGGGGGAGGCAGATGTAGCTCACTACGTGACGTCTGCTGAAAAAAGAACATCTCTGATCTCATCTGCCACAACAGTGACATGCGTTGGTTTGTATATATATGTGTGTGTGTGTGTGTGTGTGTGTGTGTGTGTGTGTGACAGTGAGGGCCTGCATAACACTGCTGATGACCTGTCTAGTCCAGTCAGACCCCAGTGAGTGTGTGTGTGTTTGTGTGTGTGTGTGTTGAGGGGGGAGGGTGAGAGGGAGTCTTAAAATGTCACTTGGCACTTTTCCCTCCAGCGGCATCTTTGACCTGACGGCAACCTCGGCACACACAAACACAAAAACACACTGAAGTTTTTCTTGCCTTCAGTTTTTAGAAAAAACATCTACAAAGAAATAGAAAGTTTCCGGCACATATAGTACCCGAGAATTACAGAATCTCCTGCGCATAAAGCCGCTGACAGCTGAATCGGCGTCTATGATTTTAACCTCAGCGAACATTGGGTCCAGGGTGTGGTGTTGTGCAAACACTGAGTGTTATGTAATTACCAGTGTTTTAGCAGTTAATGTTACATTATTGACACAGGTTTTAAAGTCAGAGTATTGATGTTGTAAGGGTAGTAGTGGCCTAATTGATCAACCACTTGCTTAATGCTGACAACATTAAGAACATGTTGGAAGTCCATTACCAGGAGGCTTCAAACAGCCTGACAACACACACACACACGCACACACACACACGCACACAGGTCCACCTTAATAAAAGTCTTCTTGTTCCTTAAAGTTTTAAAAATATATTTTTTGAAATGTAACTAAACATGACCAGAGTGTTCAATGTGCTCTTAGTGCAGTCATCCAAACAGGAATGAAAGTAAAACCAATTCAAATGATTAAAGTTATGACTATATTGTATTATGAAAGCATGAATCCATAGAATCTCATCAAGAAATGCCAACTTTCAGTGCTTCACTGTTTGATACTCAGCGTCAGGTATGTATTTTGTACTCAGAGCATCACTGATGAACGGAGATGCAAACTTTCTTTCCGGTTGCACCTCTCTGAGATGTTAATACAGCTAACAGCATCGTACCTAGCTCTGCTATCAGTTCCCTCCTCTCTCCCTCCCTCTCTCTCTCTCTCTCTCTCTTAGATGCCAGCCATAATGGCAGTGCCAGGCAGGTGATGGTGATGCCAAGCTGGAATGACACGCACACACACATACACAAGCATGCACAAACGTCTCCCTACAGACGCTCTTAATTAGACTCCACCCGTCCCCCACGGTCCCTGTGGCAGGCGAGACAAAGGGAGGCTCACTCGTTTGGACGTGTGAGTGTGTCTGCGTGTGCATATGTGTGTGTGTGTGTGTGTGTGTGTGTGTGTGTTGTGTGTGTGTGTTTGTGTCTGAGGGGCCTATCTTTAGCAGATGCTCATACCTCTCCCGTCTCTCTGTGTGCGGAGCAGCGGTGCTATCATTAAAGTGTCATTGAGAAGTGGCACCACTTAATTTTAGCTGCTCTCACTGGGGGCGCTGAGGGAGACGCGTGGAGACTGAGAGGGAGAGAGGGAGGATAAAAAAGGGGGAGAAGAAATAGAGACAGAGAGGGGAGCTGGAAGAAAGATACAAAGGTTAGATAGAAGGGATTAGGAGGGGAGGAAAAAAAAAAAAAGGCATGTAGGTTTAAGAGCAAAAAAAAAAAAAAACGCGAAAAGAACCTTGATAAGAAAACTTAGCGCAACCACAGGCTCAACACAAGAGCAAGAGATGTGTCGCTGGCTTTGATCGAACGAGATAAGGCTTTGCTCGAGCAGCCGCCTCTTGTATTCATTTGTGTGTGTGTGTTTTTTTGCTAATACAACTTGCTTTGTGCATTTCTGCATTATATCAAAAAAGAAATCCATCTTAAGAAAAAAAAATAGACCAAAAAAACAGCCCTAAAATGTTGCATTCAAGAAACAAATGCAACAGTCCCTTATTTCCTGTCAAATAAATGCAAACGAATGCAGCAAAAAATAGAAAACAAGCAATTTTTTAAAACTTAACTTGACTGTAAGTTGCTAATAGTGAATTCTCTTTCCATCATTGTCAAACTTAACCCCCCGAAATTAAAAAATGTGTAACTCTGCTCACTCAAACTGTCAAACACCCACCATTCCTGCAAGCTGCTTGAAAGTCAATGCCCTTGAATGGGTTTAGAAGACGCACAACTGCATAAATCCAACTGCGTTTTACTGACTCATGTGTTCTACAATTTGTATGAAAAAAACAAAAACAAAACAAAACAACAGAATGAAACACTACAAAAAAGAGAGAGGGAGAGATTAGAAACGAAAGAGGAAAAAAGAGGGAAAATCACAGCGAGCGAGGGAGTATATTACACTCCTCTCAGCAATTTCCCAAACAACTTATTGCCCTGAGATGAGTTACATGAGACACACACACACACAGCATCCTGGTGGCGTCAGGCTCAGTAATGAATCCATGTCTCGGGGACGTCAGGTGAGAAGCAGTACTTCCTATGGAGAACCCAAAATAACCGAGAGTTCAAGTGTTTGGGAGGGAGAGCAGACAGACGGACGAGCAGACAGACAGTCGCAGATCCTGTGTGTACCTGTGGAGTGGGAGGTAAGTGAGCGCATTTTGGGCCGTATGAGGGAGACAGGTCAAAAACATTGTCAGTGAGGAGGCGTGTACACGACTGGAAATGTAGATCATGTGCATGTGAAGAGTTTGTAGGGCCTTCCTGACTTTTCTCATCGATTTATTGACCTTGACCTTGGCATCTTTTCCCTCCCTCCTTCCCATGTATCTGTCCGCCCGATGTGTCAGTAAAATGTTAGCACGTTGTCTTCAAGAAGAAGGTATGGACTTGTTAATCCTTGCCCCCCCATCCCTCCGCCGCTATCTGCTATTTAGATTTTGTCTGGAAGGCTCCGAGTGTTTTCATAAGGCACTTGCCAACACATACAAGAACATTCTTTCCACAAACTGTTACTTTTACCGGAGGGACTTTTCAAACTTTTTTTTGGACTCTCCAATATTATCCACATATTATTCTTTTTCTCACCTCTCCAGCCTGCCATCACTTCCTCTCCCTTCCATCTCCCACCATTCAAGGTCTTTTGGATTTTAAAGCTATTTTGTATTTTGAGAAGTTTTACACAACATTTGCAGAAAACGGAGCAGCTCAAACTAATATTATCATGAGTTTTGTTTTCTTTTTCTTTTTTTTATTAAACTGTTTAGAGTTACACCTTAGTAAGGTCTAGGGGTTAAAAATGAAAAAAAAAAAACAAAGCAGAGGTCATCCTCAGGGTTAACGCTTTATATACAGGGCACTCCTTGAAATACTTGGAAAAAGAACATTTCAACCGCAGGGTGTTATTGAAGGATTTTGCTTTTACTTTTACTTTTGTGACTTTAAAAAAAATGTTGCAAATCAAGATTAATAAAGTTACCATGTGTGGTAACCTTCCTGTATACTGTTAAAAAATAAATACTTAAATAAATAAAATAAAGGGAATTTATAATAAAGAAAAGAAATTGAAAAAAACATTTATTTAGAAACACTTTAGCTTGAGGTAATGATACTTACAAAACCACTAACAAAGTGTTTATAAAGTGCTGAGCAAGTTCATTTAGTCACATTTTTCTTGGGGTCGTGGTTTTAATGGCACTAATCTCACAAAATAAAACAAAGTGGAGTTCAATGCAAACCAGTAACAAAGCGTTTATAAAGTGCCTGGAACATTTGTTGAGTTTTTCATAAGGTAGTGATATTGGCACTAATATAAAAACTAACTCAAAGTGCACATGGTTCTTCCACCTCAAGGAGAGGCACAGGATGGACGTATTGAACGTCCAAGGAAGTTACCAAATATGGTCACGTGCTGCATAAAGGGTTAATTTCTTAACAGAATCCCATTAGAGCCACATGTGATTACTTTTTGAGTAACTGTATCTCACTGACGGTGCTTTTTTTAAAATGAGATTGTTCCCTTCAGCCTGTTTTTGTCTTCTACCAAAGCATTGGAAGAAAACAGTATCAACAGTTGAGTCGACGCTCTGAGGTCAGAATAAAATCCGCCGCACGCCGCCGTGAATACAAAGCACCGGCAAGCACCGACGTCCTTCTACCTTATTTTAATACGCACTTCCCATAGTCTCCTCTCTCTCACCTCTCCTTGCAGCCACCCACTGCTCCCTCCACCCTCGCTCTCTCCTTGTTTGACACTCACTGTCATACAGTCTTGGCATCTGCTCCCCCTCCGAACCACCTCCCACATGTCTTCCTACCCTCGTCCCAACCGTTGCAACTCCACATATCCTTTTACTCGGTTTACATCTCTGTCCTTCTCCCTGTTTTTTTTTTTTTTTCTGTCTACATGCTGTGTCTGTGTCTCGTCTCGTACCATGTGGTGCGCTCGATAGGGCAGCTCGCTCATGAATCTCTGTGTGTTGTTGGCTGGGAACTGATTGTGCTGCTTTTGGTGTTGGGGCCCCCTCGTAGCATTTTCTTTTCCCAGCACGGGGTCCTTCTCTGTCTGTGACCCCGCTCTGGTAACTTTGGTGCGTCCTGCATCACCGTCTGCAGCTGGAGCGTATCGTAGTTTCATAGTTATTTTCTAAATCAAACTGATTTTTTTTGATTAACAATAAAATGAAGAACGATGACGCGTTTGAAGCTGATTCTGCAGATGTTTGGGAGCAACTCTGTCACATTAAACACCTGATTCATTGTTAATGCGAAAAATAACAATCAATCATATCCGTTCAGGTCGAATCTTCGTCAGTCATCCCGTCGGAGAGCCGGTTGCAGTAATGACAGCGCCATACCGTGATGACATCAAGGAAGCGTAATGTAATGAGACTTCAGTTGGTGTTTGACTGCTGTGCTTAGACCACTAATTAATGGTCCGAAGTGTTTCCATTGTACCCAGAGCAAACCAGTATTTAATCACAGAGGGTGATTTGTCATGGCTGCAACATCTGTCCCTTACATGTATTCCTGCACTCTACATCCTCTGTGTGTGTCATTTACAAAGTGGGGTAGGGTCATAGGGTTTGTGTTATGGGTAGATCATGATAGTTTGCTATGAGAAGAGATGACAGCAAAGGAGAAAAGAGCACGCGGGAGGAAGAACGAAGGAAGGAGGAGAAAAAAAGTGAGAATTAAACAAAAAAGTGAGGTCAAAATGGACAAAGGAGAAAGAAAGAGTGAGGAGAAGACCGGAGAGCAGAAAGGAGGACACGAGTGAGGAAAAGTGAACCGGAGACGAAGGTGGTGGGCGGCGAGAAAGGAGATGAGCAGGGACCTGAAGAAGGGATGAGAAAGGAGAGGATGAGGAGGAAAAAGGAGTGAGGCCCTCTTCATTTATTGCTCCAGTGGAGAAGAACGTAGAGCTCTCTAATGGCGCTGCCATGGTAATAACAATAAAAACCAGGAGAACAAGAGAAAAAGAGAGACGGAGAACGGAAAGGAAAAAAAAAAAAAAAAGACAGAGGTTAGGACAGAGAGGGAAACATAAAGTATGATTGTTTTCTTTCTACATTTCCATATTTTCCCATCTCGCTCCCCCTCTCTCTGTCTTTTCGCTGTACTCTCCACCCAACACGCCGGCGCTTTCCCTCTCTTCCTCTTTTCTGTCTTTCTGCTGTTGGCGCTGTGTGTCCTTGCTCTATGCTTTGTTAGGCAGGGCAGTGGCACCGCTGTAGCTGCTGTGTCAGGGCTTTCTATTGGTGGTGATTAATGTATGGAGATGGACTGATCGTCACCATTCACCAACAATATTCTCACCGCCGGCACAGTGGAGGTGCACACAGGGGGTAGGGGACATGGAGACAGCCTGCACACGGGTGTCAGCAGCACTGAATCACAAATGCTTGTTATATTTGGTCACATAAGGGCCCCGCGCACAAAAGTATGTGGAAGTGCACCGCATTCACCAAAGAGGGAGAAAAAAACATTAAAAAAACTGCAAACATTTTCTCTTAAATATGACTTTCATGCCCAGTAAGTATTGGAAAAGATCTTCTGATTCTAAATTGGCATCAAATTACAAGAAAAACACCACATCATTTAGTAGATTCATATCTATTAATGGTACATTTTACTAATTTCAGCCTCTTAAAAGGGAAAGTAAAAAAAATATATAACAATGACAATTTATTTATCTATCTTATCTTGGCAATTAAGGTAGCATTTTCTTCTCTTTTTTTGCCTTGTATAGAGAAAAGTTGTGTATTAATTGAAAATAAATACAGTTTATTACCTGAGAACAATGTCTGATTATAATAAATGGTATGAAAAAAATCCCAAACAGGTGACAGTATTTGATAATGAAAGTAATCATTAGTTACTCGCCAAGTTTTAGTCTGTATTGTGAGTGAAAGATAGACGCTGTTCTGTCATGATTACAAAATCCTTAAGTTATTTAAGGTACAGTCGACATCTCCACTTGTTCGTTCTTTGGTGAATGCAGTGCATTTAGGTGTATGTTTAAGCCTTATTCAGTGATGCCCGTTGCTCCCTGATCACATTGGGAGCTTTTGGTTCTAAGTTGCTGCCCAGATTGATATATTTGCTTGTAAACTACAAGTTGTTTGCACATGTTAACCCTTTCCAAGATAAAGTGAGGCACCGACTTAAAAGGTGATCCAACACGACAAATTTCTCTTGTGGGGATCAATAGGTAGAGCACTACACCTCATATGCTGCTTGAGTTATACGCATTAATAGCAGCCCGGTTTGGCACAAGGCAACATTAGCAGAAATGATCAGACGAGGGGTGGCCCTCATTATATTTGATCTTTATGAATGAATCTGAAAAACTCTGGTAGCGGAAAAACAGAACAATAAAATAAGATGGAGCGCCCCAAACAGTTGTTATTTAATGAGTGTAATTAACAAGTAAAATTTGCGCGATATCTGAGCACCAAATGGTGTGCCAGCTTGGCATTTCTGCCCACACTGCATATGTGTGTGTTGTGATTAGGCCACAGAGACAGTAGATAAATTAGCTTTGGGAAGGAAATGAAAGTGGAAGATATACTGGATTGCCTTGTGAGAGTTCATGTAGTAGGTAGCCACACACACACACACACACACACACACACACACACACGAACGCACACTAAACCTTTCCTCCGTCTCTTCCTCCCTATCCACCTTCCCATCCATCAGGCCATCTCAGGGAGCTGCCCGCAGTTCCACTGGCTGGTTTAATTGTTAATGCTAATTGCTATTTATTGGCTCAGATGCAAATGATAGGCTGGCCAAAGTGAAATTTTATGAGGAGTGAACTCCCCCTCTCACACAAATTGAAAAAGTGAAACAAGAGGAAGAGGGAAATGAGGCGAGAAGAGAAGAGCTTAATGGCGGCTCTTTAATAGCAGAGAGCAAAAATTAAGACTGATTTAAGACACGGAGCTAAATCCCCCCAAAATCCTCTGTGATCCCCACTCAGGGAGACACCCATTTGGCACCGGAGGAGAGGAGAAGGAAGAAGA
>NW_007578315.1:94035-97008 GCF_000690725.1 Stegastes partitus
AAAAAAAAAAGCCTGACTGTAAAAAGAATAGACTCTTCCCTCTTGCCTTAACACTGTCATTTACTTGTAATATGGAGACCTTTGTGAATCTGTAAGTTGTTAAATTAATCAGTTGGATATTGATGTTTATAAGATCGCTTAATAATACAACAAATTTCAAAATGAATCAGATAAACAGGGATTTTCCTGCATTCTTCAGGCTACACAGAGAAAATAGCAGCAACACTCATTAAATCCTATCCTCTTGAAAACCAAAAGAATTAAATAGAGAAAAACAGTGGTCAACATTTTAGTCTTTGTGCACCACTAATGATTTTTCCCCATCACCCTATTTACAGTAAACACCCTCCTATTATAATATTCCATTGTATTATATCATTCTATTTCTTCCCTCCTCCTATTTCTCACCAGTAATTCATTCACTTCAATCCCTCTCAGTCTCTTTCTCATCTGTTTATCCACTTATTTCCCTAACAGCGGGCGGCTAACCCTGACCCTCACCTTGCCCCTCACTATCCACACCTCTAGGACGGATATCGATCCGCACGCACACGCGCTCACACACCAACGGAGGCCCGGCCGCCGTGTTCACGGCTAATGAGACAGACACGGCTGGTCTAGGTCTGGATGGGTTACAGTGCGTGGACCTATAAATAAACTTACAATGCCTGAGGGAACCGCGAGATTGAATTTATTAAATTTTTTGGTCACAGCTTGGAAAAAAAAAAAATGTGAAGATTCACACTTACAGGAAGGAGGGCTGAGGCGAATGGTTTCTACGGACGCGAGGGTCACGACGAGAGTAAAGGAGGAATAACAGGACACGAAACACAATTAAAAGGTATAGAAGCATGAAATAGCAAAATGAGTGCATCAGTTTGTTAATGATTTAGGAAGATCAGCTCTTCTTTAGCAGAAAACAACTTGACTTTATGAAGAGCCACACGGGATGTTCACAATCACACACACTGAAGAAAAAAACTTCTTCTTCCTCCCCTTCACCTCTGCCCTCCCCTCATATGTTTTAGAGTGTGTATGGTGTGTGTGTGTGTGTGTTAGGGTTATAGCATGTTTTACACCCTGTGCGGTTGCCCAATATGTGCAACTGACAGTATTCGTGTAGTTGTGTGAGACAGCAGAAAATTGATACCCCTGGCCGTTTCTTTGCGTCCCAATATGTTGCCTGTTCGGGGACTTATCAAACTGATGGATGGGAGGTGGGCAGATCCCTCGGGGGAGGGGGACCCTGCCTTAATCAACCGCACACTTACACGCACGCTTCAACAATTTGAGCACTAACAACTTAAGACAGTGCAGTGCTGGGTGCATGTGTCCAACTGAGAGTCAAAAACTTTGCGTGAAAATCTGTGTGTATTCTAAAAAAGCACACAGACGAGATGAACAGGAACACAAATGATACACAATGTTGTTGATGAGACCAAATAGAAGTGCGTTTTTGCGTTGATAATACAAATTACAGTAAAAGCCCCTTTTTTCTGTTACAAATGTCAAAATAAAAAACTGAAATAATTTAGAAATTACTCTAAATCACATGTTCATTATTCTGCATTCCATTAGTTTCATTTATTTTTTTACCTTCAAATCAGCAACCACATCTCAAATATTTTGTTTTGTATTAGAAAAATGTAAGATTTAGGGGATTAGCTGTGTTAAGCAGAATTTCCCATATCATTTCCCACTAAACCAACTTTTCATGAGCATATTTGTCTCAAGATAAAGACTCTTAAGATCTAAAAGTGTGCAGCGCTTTTCATGCTCATCCACAAACCTAAAGCATTCAATAATATGCATTTAATACTTCCATCATTTCGCAATCTGAATAAATCCATCCCTCATTTGAACTTGATATAGAAGATTGAATTTCAGCTACATTAAGCTGTGATTAATTTTGTATTTGAAACATTTGTCTTTGTTCTCATGCAGTTTCACCTCTCTGTGCCTCAACCGGTCCGCTGGAGTGTGTGCACGCAGGCCTGTGTGTGCGCACACTAAATCTGTTTTAATGACTCTGGAAGCTGTTTATCAGTGAAGGGTACACAATGCTCTGTTGTCACTACTGTCCAAAAAACACACGAGGACAAAGAACACACACACACACTCACATATAGATGATGACGCTCTCTAAATTGTCCTTCACACGGCTCTCCCTGTATATTGACTGTGTGTCTTTTTTCTCAAGCTGACGTTATTGTCAAATTGTTTCTCAAACGGGACACAATTGAAAAGGCGGACAGTTGTTCAATGGCTCGAGTTTTACCATTGATTCCCAATAGGGCCGTCTATTCATCTGTCGGCTGCAGGAACGGAGAGAAACTCTGCTCTGCACTCGTCCCACGACCGTTCCNATAGATAGATAGATAGATAGATAGATAGATAGATAGATAGATAGATAGATAGATAGATAGATAGATAGATAGATAGACACAGTGGAATAATTGTATTAGAGGAGAGCATATGGAGAATGACACTGGGCTGAGGTCAAACTTAGCCAGCGGCAGCTTCTCACTATACAGCAACTGAGCGTGCACTTGAACATCATCCACTTTCTAATACACTCTAAAAGGCAAAGCAGTATTTGCACAGCACATTATCTTAATGTAGGCCCCACAATATGTGTGTGTGTGTGTGTGTCTGTGTGCGTACGCTTTGCCACAGTCCAGGCGCAGGACGAGCGTCGCAGCCCTGCGTGACACAACTGTGTCCTTTTTTTTTAGGCTCCCTCATTTGTTTTCTGTCCATCCATTACTCCCTTCCTCCCTCCTGTCCATCTCTCGCTCCATCACTCCATCTGATTGAAGGATCTTCTCTCCATCCTCAAGGTGCGATCGCCCTGCCAATTAAAGACCAATCCAATCGCGTCTGAGCTTCTGTGTGTTTGTGCGCGGGGGAGCAGCATGTGTGTCTGCATGTGTACACTTACATGTATGAGAATGGAGTGTGTGTGTGTGTGTG
>NW_007578315.1:100463-103917 GCF_000690725.1 Stegastes partitus
GTGTGTGTGTGTGTGTGTGTGTGTGTGTGTGTGTGGGAAGCAGAGTGAGGGAGATAGCGGCAGATGCATTACAGGGCCCGTTGTGTATGTGGGTATATGTTTGTACTTGTACAAAAAACCCTCACTGCTCTGTGCTGTTCCTTCCTCTCCGTCTGTTTGTGTGTGTGTGAGAAAGAGACAGTATCTGAGGGAGCGTGCGGTGCTAGATTGATGTGTACCGCCGGCGTGGCCGTTTCTGCTGAGAACGGCCACACTCCTCTGCCTAATGATGCCACATCCATCCTGGAGCGCCGAGCGCTACTCGCGTAGGTGTGTGTTGTGTGTGTGTGTCCACAAGGCGTCTATCCTGAGGGCTACAACGCAGCACCTTACACAGCCTCTGATCACTCTTTATTTGGCACTGAGCATGTGTGTCCATACGTGTGTGTGAGCGTGAGAGTGAAGGGTCCTATGCGCCCATTAATATTAAATATAGATACCCTTGTCAGTGAATTACATCCTCTGATCCTGTATCCTCCTCTCAGGGAGGAGAGGTGAGAAGGGAGGAGACACGGGAGGTGAAGGAAGGGAGAGATAAAGTGAGGCGACGAGAGGAGGAGTGCATGCGGTGAAACGGGGTGAGAGCGTGGAGAGGTGGGGAAAAGGAGCGAGGACTGATGGGAGGACTGATGGGACGGAGGGTGAGGATGTAGAAGGTAGAGGAGAAGCAGGAAAGGGCATGGTGAGAAAATGAGGGGTTTAAATGAGGGGAGAGGAGTTGGAAGACAAGGGGAGGAGAGGACATAATGGAGTAGAAAGGAAAGGAAAATAAAGAGAGCTAGAGAATGGACTTCTTGTTAATACTGCTCCATAAATGTTTAACCTGACTGGAAAAAGGAAGAGAAAAAAAAGATCAAGAAAGGGCAGAAATGAAGCGAGAAGAAGAGCAGAAAGGGAAGGAAAAGAAGTGTCGCCACAGTTTGAGATGTATTATTGATATAGCGAACATATCAAATTAGAAGAGGAGGAAGGAGATGGGAAGGTAGGGAACGACGGGGAGGGAGGAAGGTGGAGGAAATCTGTGGAAAGAGGGACTACAGAGGGGACTAAGGGGTTTAGGGATGGATAGATGGAGGGAGGAGGGGCCAGCTGATTGATTGTGCAGAGTGTTGGAGACTTGAGGAAAGAGGGATGACGAGAGGTGGAAAGGGAAAAGAAAACAGAGGGCTGAATCCATCACTTGGAGGGAGGAAGAGGGAGAAAGGCACTGGCATGTAAAGAGGAGACAGAAGTAGAGAAGATCAGAGGGGGAGGAAGAAGAGAGGCTGGAGATAAACAGCGAAAGAGCGGAAGACGAACAAACCGGCGGAAACCACGT
The DNA here is from genome assembly GCF_000690725.1 of Stegastes partitus. Classification (NCBI taxonomy): domain Eukaryota; kingdom Metazoa; phylum Chordata; class Actinopteri; family Pomacentridae; genus Stegastes; species Stegastes partitus. The sequence continues at coordinate 101,821 of NW_007578315.1, forward strand.
CGACGGAGATTCGTCGGATGAAGACGTTAGAAAGCAAAGTGTGATTGAGTGATGACAGGTGGAGGAAAAACAACGGAGTGAATGGGAGCAGCTTTGACCTGTCATCTATCTGTAATGAAGGAGAGAAGGGAGGAAGAGAGGAAAGGAGGAGTGACAGTTTGATTTTCCTAGCCAGGCGTTCATTCCCATATTCCCTGGCAAGCTCTCACCTGATGGAAAGATGGCAGAAAATCAATAGTCCATGTGCGTAATGGAGTAATGACTCTGAGTGTATGTGTATGTGTGGATAATGATAAGTGTGTGTGTATCTGCCCGATCCCTAAGCAATCACACACAGCTTAAGCCAGTCCCATGGGGTGGGGGCCACTTTAACTAACAACTTCATTACTGCAGCCACACACACACACACACACACACACCATGCCCTAACACAAACACTGTTGATCACAGACTGTAGACTTTTTTTTACAAATATCATTCAGTCAGAAAGTTTCAGAATGTGACTTATCGGAGTTCACAAACATTTTGCATTAAAACATTTCATCCCCTCCATATTGACCCCCCCAGACAGAGTCATGCGGCTTGACATCCAACAGATCCTATAGTGTGATGTGGAAATACTCGCAGACACTTTGGCGATAAGGAAATTACTGTAAAACAATTTACAAACCCAGTCCAAGTGTATCAGCATGGTGTCCTTTTGTGTGTTTATCCAAGCAGCTCTCAAAAGTGTTTCCAGTCTCTGCCAAGTTGTTCTGTGGCTGTGAAAACATTCCCAGCTCTGGGAAATGCTGAGGCCCTGGCACACACACACACACACACACACANCACACACACACACACACAGGTGGATGTTTACGTCTGTGCATGTGCACGCACATCCACTTTCATTTAAATATTGCCCCTGTCCCAATGCATTCCGTTACTTGATACAGTATGATACCCACAGATCAATGGAAGTCAAGGAGACACCACACACACACACAGACACACACACACACACACACACACACATCAGGCTGTGTGTAGCCTGCAGGCAGATGGTATCTGCAGTAGACGCTTGTTATTCTCAACAACTCTGATATGGAGATCATTAGCACAAGGAAAACACTAAAATACGTTGAAGCACCTGAAGCGAATACACAAGATAAAACTTTTTACTTTAGAGATCACCATATTAAAGCAGCCATGTGTGGGATTTTTCTCTTTAATACATTGCGGGTAAATGATTGAATACCTACGGCACAGCTTAAAACAATAGATGTGGAGATCATTAGAATGGAATAGAAAAACAGACGTACCAGTAAACTGTTGTTCAAAATATACATTTTTGCCTTAAATATAAAGAGAAAATCATTGCGATAGAAAACTGCCAGTCAGTTTTACCCTTGAGACGCGCCTGACTGAAGTTCAGAAAAAAATAACTTTTCAAAAACCTGTTGAAAATTGAAGTTTAATGCAAATAAAATACCATCAAATTGTTATTTATTAGGATGTCCCCTGAGTAGGTGCGTTAAAACAGGGATAAGTAAAGTATAACTCATGTATGTCATGTGCCTGTTTAATTGTCAGTAAGAAGCAAGAATAAAGACAAGTGTTTTGTTTTTGCAAAAGGGTTCAGGGTTTAATCAACCAATAATTTGCTTTTTTTTTTTTTGTAAGTGCAAAGATGTGTGAGAAGTAAATGTAATGTCAGAGTAGTGTACGTGTAGCCCAAAGAGCCAGAACTGGATGAAACGGAAATTGACAAACATGCAACGTACAGAGATCACATAGATTTATGTCCAACAGTGAAACTTTTCTGGTCACTATTTACCCCAGAGGTGTCTTTACTGTGTACAGAAACAGTGTCTGTATTTATGGGGAGAAGTTAGATTTAAATGAAGAGAAGAGAAGAGAAGAGAAAAGAAGAGAAGAGAAGAGAAGAGAAGAGAAGAGAAGAGAATGAAAGAATTGACAAGAGCAGTGAGGATGAAGAGGATGAACATTATTTTTCTCCTTCTCTGTCCCTTTCTCCTTGGCGGCACTTTCCAACAGTAAATAAATTAGACAAAGTAAGCGTGTGTGTGTGTGTGTGTGTGTGTGTGTGTGTGTGTG